>NC_133619.1:264818840-265123125 GCF_048593235.1 Sminthopsis crassicaudata | reverse complement strand
TCTCTCTTTCACTTTTCCCCTAAAGACCAAGGATTTTTACTTATCCTGACTCCTAGTCTGCACATCACATTTTTCGATGTATTGATCAGTTTTATGTTGGTTTTTTCTTGTTTTTTCTTTTTAAAAAATAGTTATCTAAGAATGGCTCTGTGGGAAGTGGAGGTTAAGAATACTGAGGAAAAACTATGATGATGTCAAAAATAAAATACATCAGTAATTAAAAAAAATAATATTAATTCATAAGTAACTTGGAGTGAGCAGTTTTGTTTGAATAGTGAGGTCAGAAGCCAGATTGTAGAAAATTAAAAGGTCAGGAAAGGAAGTGAAATTGCATATTGTATACAGTCTTCTCAAGGAGATTTGCCTACAATAGACAGGGAGAAATTAAAAATAAGTGAGAGAATGGGCATGACAAAGGGAACAATTTTCTGGAGAAAATGAAATGGAATGGGATTATGTGTAATGCAAAATGGTTTGCCTTGCCAGAGAAAAGGAAATTTCTTTTTATGAAAGAAATAAGAAAAGAATAATTGTGGAAGTCATCTAATTATGTTTGAGACATCTCTTTCCAAAAGAACTCATTTTTAAAAATGACATATGAGAAGTTTTCAACTGAGGGAGTGAGGGAGGGGAAGCCATAGGAGGTTTAAGGAGAGATGACATGGTGAGTGGGGTAATAAGTCAAGTAGAGGAGTGAATAAAGATTTTCTTAAGAAATGATAGTCCACTTGACATTATTTAATATAAATTTTTAGTAGACCCAGACCACAGAGTTACATGATTTAGTTTAATTTCATTTAGCAGCATGTAAATAAGAGTGAAAGCCTCAGATAGTAAGAGTAATACAAATATAAGGTATGACATGGCAAGGCAGTTCATTGAGGAGAACAGTGTAGTTGAATCCAGGCATAGGGATTATAAAGAAAGAGAATTGTAGGCAGTGCATGAGGTGATGTCCTGGGAAAGAAGATTTTGAGACTACAGTCAGGATCAAGAATAGGGTTTGCAAGACAGAAAGACAAATCAGAATTTTCACATGATTATATTCATATAAATATATTTCAGAGTGATGCACTTGTAATTGATGGCAATTTAAATATATGACCCTTTCTTTGTTTTTTTATTAATTTTATAATTATAACTTTTTTTTGACAGTACATATGCATGGGTAATTTTTTACAACATTATCCCTTGCACTTACTTCTGTTCTGAATTTTACCTTCCTTCCCTTCACCCCTTCCCCTAGATGGCAGGCATTCCCATATATGTTGAATATGTTATAGTATATCCTAGATACAATATATGTGTGTAGAAATGAAAAATTGGATTCGGAAGGTAAAAATAATCTGAGAAGAAAAACAAAAATGCAAAGTTTACACTCATTTCTCAGTGTTCCTTCTCTGGGTGTAATTGATTCTGTCCATCATTAATCAATTGGAACTGAATTAGATCTTCTCTTTGTTGAAGATATCTACTTCCATCAGAATACATCCTCATACAGTATTGTTGTTGAAGTGTATAATGATCTCCTGGTTCTGCTCATTTCACTTAATATCAGTTCATGTAAGTCTCTCCAAGCCTCTCTGTATTCATCCTACTGGTCATTTCTTACAGAACAATAATATTCCATAACATTCATATATCATAATTTACCCAACCATTCTCCAATTGATGTGCATTCATTCATTTTCCAGTTTCTAGCCACTATATAAAGGGCTGCCACAAACATTTTGGCACATACAGGTCCCTTTCCCTTCTTTAGTATTTCTTTGGGATATAAGCCCAAATAGCACTGCTGGATCAAAAGGTATGCACAGTTTGATAACTTTTTGTGGCCCTTTCTTTGTAAAGCTGGGTTGGAAGGAGAAATGTCATGGGAAAGGAGTAGGTTCAGCAACTTGAGGCATAGGGTAATTGAAGAAATTATCAGTCAGTACTTTGAAGTTTCTTGTGTAGAGGTAAGAATTCAGGAGGTATGATTGTGAGTCAAATATTGAATTCATTGAGAAAAGAAGAAGTGTGGCTTAAAATACACAAACGCTATCAGATTTTTGATTGTATGACAGATATGGATAGAGGAACGTTTACTGAGTGATGAGGGTGGAGGAAGAGTTTGGACATGGAAGTGGGAGAAATGAGGATTCCAACTTTCCCTCTTCAATAAGCAAGTCAGGAAGAATAAGACAGTCCAAGCAGTACTGGAAATGGTGGCTAGAAAAGTTGTGTCACCAGGAGACAAATAGGCTCTCAGTAAGAGCTTGAAAGATAGGAGTAAAAAAAGGCAAGTTTAAGATGAAATAAAGGGTTTTTTTAAATCTATTTAGCATTCCAGAGAGCACCCTGGAAGCTGTAGGTAACTTTAGAATGGGTCTTTGAATGAATAGGTATGGGAACAAAGACTAGAAAATGGAGTTTAAACAATTATAACTCAGAATCACTGGGAAGGGGAGTGCATAATCTGATGGGAGTTTTTCTAAACACTGAGAAATTAATATAGATAGCTAATTAATATTCTACATGCCTGAACTCAGAATAAAATGGAGGAAAAATGATGGAATGGTATTTCTTTCCTTTAAGGCCTACATAAAAGGATCACACCAAATCAGGAGATAGATGGAGATAATTATTGGAATATCTTTCTTTTGGTCACTTGTAAATTTTTTTGTTTGTCATTATAATTCTTAAATTTAATTACTATAAATATTGAATTTTGTAGCATTTTTTACCAGTTGTCAATTCATGGTCTCTTGCATTGGCCACTTTTTAATGTATGTTTATCCGAATTCTGGGCAAAGTTTTTTATTATTATTTCTTGCATGGTAGTTTTCAGGATTTTTGACTCTTTTTTTCTTTCACATTATTGCTTTTTATATTTTTCTTCCATATTTACCTTCACATATTTATATATATGTATATATTTATATTGTATATTCTCAAATCTCATTCTTTTTTACCTTTATATACCTTTTTTTACTTTTGACCCTGTTCATCTCATGTTCAAAACTGAACTCATCTTTTTCTCCTCCCCCACAAAGTTTCCCCACTCCAGTTTCCCTGTTACAGGAGAAAGTAAAACCATTCTCCCAGTCTCATAAAATCACAGCCTACTATTATACCCAATTCTTTACTATTTCTTTACTATTTACTAATTCTTTACTATTTCTCAACCTCCAAATCTAAACTGTTGCTAAGGCCTATCAATTTCACCTTCCTAACAAATCTCAACTATGTCTCCTCCTTTTTGATTGTTATCACTGAGACCTCTCAGCTCATACCTGAACTACCATGATCCCATCCTGGTGGATCTAACTGCTCCCACTCAATTCATCTTTAATTTATTAATTTTCCAAAAGTGCAGGTCTAACCATGTCAATTAACCAATAGCTTCCTACTGCCATTAGGATCAAATATAAAAACTTCATTTGTGTTCAAAACTCTTCATAACCTAAACTCTTCTGACCTCACACATTATTACCCACCTTGTATATTTTGATCCAGTGTCAATGGCTTCCTTGATGTTCTACGAAGAACATTTCTTGACTCCAGATACTTGCTATGGCTGTCCCCCATGCCTCAAATGCTTTCTTTATTCATTTCCATCCACTGATTTCCTTTAATTTTCGACTAAAATTTCATCTTTTAAAGGAAACTTTACACAACCATTCTTAATTATTTCTTATTTATTTTGAATATTCAAGCTCCTTGAGGACAGTCATTGTTTTTTGCTTCTTGTTATACTCTCAGAATTTAACATAATGCCTGGCACATTTTTCTTAATAAATCTTTATTGATTCACCATATTCACAATTGTTTTCTCTTTTGTTTCTTTGGAAAGTTTTCCAGTATATAATCAAGATTTCTTTTTTTTTTCCTTTTTCCACCAAATACTTTTATTATGTAGGTCATAAATTCTGATTTTACAGTTCTCTGTCTCTCTCTTTTTCTCGTCCTCTCTCTTTTTGTTTTTCTCTTAAACCACTAAGGATCATTGAGTTGTTGTGCTATGTTCTTTTGAGAATCTACAATGTGCTGTTTTCTCATTTTTTTCCCTTTCCTTTGAAATATTTATTTATAAGTATCTTGAGACCATCTTTCCTTCTGTTTCTACTATTCTGAACAGTTTTTTCCCCCTGAGGCAAATTGGGATTAAGTGCCTTGATCAGGGTCACACAGCTAGTAAGTGTTAAGTGTCTGAGACCAGATTTGAATTTAGTCATCCTGACTTCAGGGCTGGTGCTCTATCCACTGCACCACTAGCTGCCCCTATTCTAAACAGGTTTTAGGAGAAAACAAGCTATTTATAGACATGCAAAAATAGTATAAATTATTATTGATTAGAGAAATGCTTTTCTTAAAAATTCAGTTGAAGCATGATAAATTCTCCTGTATTCTTTTACCTTAACTCACTATGTATTTCTTTGTTTCCAATGTGTTTGCTATAAGCAATGTCATTGAATTTCAAGATTTTAATTCATATGCTATTTGTTTCATTTTATGAATAAGTTCATCCCATTCACATTCACACTTATGGTTACAATGTATTTTCCTCCATCATATTTCCTGCCATTTATCCTTCCCTCTCTGTTTTCACCCTTTTCTTCCTCAAAATTGTATTACTTTTGTCATAACCTCCTATTTCTATCAACTTTGTTTTTCTTATTCCTTTCCCCTACTACTTTCTTCAAGGGCAAGAATTATTTCTAAGTTCCAGTGATTGTGAAAGTTATTTCTTTTTTAAACCAATTCTTATGAGAGTAAGTTCAAGAATTGTCCATTCTATCTTCCACTCTATTGTAAAATCTCTTCCTTTCATACCACTTTTACATGAGATAGTTTTCCCCATGATACTAGTTTTCCCCATGATACCTCTTCCTTCTCCATTGATCCAATGTATCTGTAATGCTGGAGAAACTGAGGCAAAATAGAGATAAGAAAGTTTTTAATAATTTATTAAAAAGGAAGAGATTTATTGGGACCAAATAGATCCATGGCTTGGTCCCAGGGCTGAATGAGACTATCATTTCCAAGAATCCAGCAAACAATGTGAGTTCTCAATGCACGTGGCTCAGACTCAGGGGGTAGAATAAGTTCGGGACAGGGTCAGGGTGCTGAGAGTGGTTCTGGTTCTGACAGGGTGAGGGGAGGCATGGGGGTATCTGATAATTGGGATTACAGAATGGGGAGAGGCACCCAACATTCTGATGATGCCCAAGGTAGAAGGTCTTTCTCCTTGTCTGGATCATCTTGATTAGGGGGGAGAGGTGGTTGAGCAGAACATTTATAAACTGAGGCTGAAAAGTTAGAGAAACTGAGACAGGACTGGGTCAGGATAATTAGGGAAACTGAGGACAATAAAAGAGAATTGTGTTATAACACATCCATCTTTCTTATCAATTTTATTTTTTTATATATCTTAGCATCATAACTATGCTCTTTTCTTATGTGTACTCCTTCAAA
Source organism: Sminthopsis crassicaudata (assembly GCF_048593235.1). Classification (NCBI taxonomy): domain Eukaryota; kingdom Metazoa; phylum Chordata; class Mammalia; order Dasyuromorphia; family Dasyuridae; genus Sminthopsis; species Sminthopsis crassicaudata. The sequence goes on along the minus strand of NC_133619.1, from coordinate 265,117,668 downwards.
CTGCCTTAATAATAATAAAATTCTTTGAAGTTACAAATATTATATTCCTATGTAAGAATGTAAACATTCTAAGATTATTGAATCACTTATGATTTTGCTTTCGTGTTTAAATTTTTATGTTACTCTTTGAGATTTGCATTGCAAAGTCAAATTGTCTATTCAGCTCTGATATCTTTATCAGAAATGCTTGAAAGGCCTTGTTTCATTAAATATCTCCCTTTTCTCCTAAAGAATTCTCAGCTTTAAGATGTAAGTTATTTTTATTTGTAATAACTTTTTTTTGTTCTCTGGAATATCATATTCCAAGCCCTCTAATCCTTTAAAGTTAAAAACTGTCAAATATATTGTTATCTTGGTTATGGATTCTTAATATTTAAATTGAAACTAATAGTATTTTCTCCTAGACCTAATTGCTCTGGAATTTGGCTATAATATTCTTGGGAGTATTCATTTTGGGATCTCTTTCAGGAGATGATTGGTGGATTCCTACTAACATATCAGGGCAGTTTTCCTTGAAAATGATGATGTCTAACTTCAACAACGAATACTGTATGAAGATGTATTCTGATTGAAGTGAATATCTTCAACATAAAGAAGATCTAATTCAGTTCCAATTGATCAATGACGGACAGAATCAGCTACACCCAGAGAAGGAACACTAGGAATTGAATGTAAACTGTTCGCACTATTGTCTTTCTACCCAGGTTCCTTTTACCTTCTGAATCCACTTCTTACTGTGCAACAAGAAATTCGGTTTTACACACATATATTGTATCTAGGATATACTGTAACACATTTAACATGTATGGGATTGCCTGTCATCTAGGGGAGGAGGTAGAAGGAGGGAGGGGAAAATTTGAAAAAGAAGTGAGTACAAGGGATAATGTTGTAAAAAAAAAAAATTACCCATGCAAATGTACTGTCAAAAATTATAATTATAAAATTAATAAAAAAGGGGAAAAAAAAGAAAATGACAATGTCTAAACTCTGTTTTGTTCACGACTTTCAGGTAGTACAATATTCTTGAATGATCTCTTCTCAATCTAGTCTCCAGGTCAGTTCTTTTTCCAATGAGATATTTCACAGTTTTTTTTCTACCTTGTTTTATTGTTTCTTGAGGTCTTATGGAATCATTAGTTTTTACTTATTCAATTTTGCTTTTTAAGAAATTATTTTTTGTGAACTTTTTCATTTCTTTTTCCATTTGATCAATTCAATATAGCCTGAGACTGAGATTCATTTTCTTCAGTGAGGTTTTATATCTCTTTTTCCCATTTGTCCAATTCAATATAGCCTGAGATTGAGATGTAATAAAATATGAATCAATTCTCTGCTGTTTGTGCTAATTTTGGCCTATCAATTACTGCCAGGAAAAGTGTTTTTTTTTTTTTTTAATCAGTCAGAACCACACCATCCATATGTGAATGATTGGTTGTCACAAAAATAAAATTCTGTGGATAAGTTCATTTAACTTGAAAGTATACTTTCCAGGGATATCCACAAAGATGATGAGATTGACATTCACATTGCCAGAGATAGAACAATGTTTGGGAGGCTCCAAAGGAAAAAAAAATATTAGAGAGAGAAGAACTATTTGGATTGTTTACCAAAGTAAAAGTCTATAGAGCCATTGTGCTGAGGTCATTGTTTGCCTTTGAAAACTTGACAGTATACCAGTGCCATGGCAGGATCCTGAATTTTTTCCATTTGAATTGTCTTAGGAATATCATTAAGATCAACTAGCAAGATAAAGTGCTAGAAATTTAGGTCTTTTTTTGAACTGCACTTCAAAATCTATTTCCAAAAACATAACATTGGTGGGCTGACCACATTGTTCAAATGCCAACACATGTTTTTCTAAAAGACTATTTTACAAAGAACTCACACAAGGTAAATGCTCACATGTAGAATAGAAGAAATAATAGAAGCACACTTTTAATGTCTTCATGAAGAAAACTGATTTTGATTATGAGATATGGAAGACGCTGGCACAGGTTTGCCAGGATAGCATGACCACATCAGTATGACCACATTGTACTTCATGAGTAATGCAGAATTTCAATAACTCAAAAGAAACATAAAAATATTAAAATTTCAAGACATCTAATCTCCAAATATTCATATGCCCAAATTGTTGTGGAGTCTTCTGAGCTTGTGTGTATCTCTGATTAGCCATAGTAAAACATATTGTACTTTGACCCCAATATAGTGATATCATTTGGGTTCTCTTTGAGAATGAAGAACAACAACCAATAACCAACCTTCATAATTCAAACTAATTAGAGTTAGTTTAGCAAGCTTCTAGGTAACTCTCATTATGCAAATGAAGCAACCCTAACTCAGAAAGACTATGCAAACATGTCTGGCTTCACTTCATGTCATTGTCTCTTTCTATTCAAATTTTAGCAAATGCTTTTCTCTAGATTCTCACACTCAGACTCAAAACGGCAGCATGATTTAATAGAAAAAAGCACTAGATTTGAAATTAGAAAAACCATGAATTCAAATCCTATCTCTGAATAGTTTCATTACCATGGTTAAGTCACTCACCTCTTTTCATACTCATTTTCTCCATCTGCAAAATTAATTGACCCAAGTAACTTTTTAAATCCTTTCTTATTCCAAGTCTTACTATATTACAACCTTTTCAAAATATAAGAGATGCAAGAGCTTGAATGCAGTTTTTTTTCCCCCTGAGGCAATTGGGGGTTAAGTGGCTTGCCCAGAGTCACACAGCTAGGAAGTGTTAGGTGTCTGAGGTCAGATTTGAACTCCAGTCTTTCTGACTTCAAGGTTGGTGCACTATCCACCATGGCACCTAGCTGCCCCAATGCAGTTCTTTTTTAATAGCAAAACTAAGGCATTATGAAACATTATCCTTCCTTCCTTCCTTCCTTCCTTCCTTCCTTCCTTCCTTCCTTCCTTCCTTCCTTCCTTCCTTCCTTCCTTCCTTCCTTCCTTCCTTCCTTCCTTCCTTCCTTCCTTCCTTCCTTCCTTCCTTCTTTCCTTCCTTCCTTCCTTCCTTCCTTCCTTTCTTTTTCTTTCTTTTTCTCTTTTTTGTTTCTTTGTTTCTTTCTTTCTTTTTTCTTCCTTCCTTCCTTCATTTCTTCCTTTGTTTTTTTTTTTTGTTTCTTTTCTTTCTTACTTACTTTTTTTTTTTTTTTTTGAGAATATATGCCATTAAAACCAAATCAAATGAGATTAAGAGCAAATTGTTTGAAGTTTGGGGTGGAGCTGAGTAAATAATAATTTTATTCAAGTGAGACCAAGCCAAAAATTCTTTCAAGATTTGTTATTGTATAATGTGGACCTTCCATTATTTATTTTAATGCTATTAGATTTGGAACATCCAATTGCACTATAGGAAGTTTTGGTCTCAAAAATAATTTTTAACCACACATCCTTAGGACTCCTGATTTCCTGTTAAAAGCAGGTTTTTTTTGGGGGGGTCATATTTTTATTATCATCCTCCACAGGGGAAAAAATTAAAAAAGCTTTTTCTGGAAAGACTCCATGTGGCCCTCATATACCTTTTGCAAACAAGAGGTCTGGCAATATTTCTGAATAGCTGTTTTGTGTATCTAAACCAGGTGTCTTGCTTGGAAAGACAGTACTTTCAAAGTCAGTGAAATGCCAATTTGTTCGATTTCAAAACACTTTGATTCAATTGTTGCCAAGGCCTTGGGGCAAAATGTTATAATCTACTTTATGTCTCAGCTTTTTAGTCACCAACGTTTTATTTATTTATTAACATGCCAAAGCAACAATGTAATTTATTGATCTAAACAGGATTTTATTAACTACAAAACATTTATTTGGAATAATTACTAGTTACTACTTGGAAATAAAACATCAAAAATAATGTAGATGAAAACTGCTTTGCTAGTAAATAAAAAGTATATTTGATAAAATATGTCAGATAGAATCCATAGTTCCTGGTAAAACAAATTAGACAAAAATAAAGGACTTGTCTTATTCTAAATAACATGTCATCACTTTTCACAACAGGCTTGTTCAAATGATCATGAAAAAGAGAATTTCAATAATTCATTTAGATTATTTTTCTACATCTTATTGGAGACACCAGGACTTCTTTCTATCTTTCTTTAAATAGAAGTGTACAAATATGGAAGTCTGCACAACACATCCATAACTATAAATCCTTTAGGGGTCAAGGAAAAATGACTGAAAACATAATGTAAACATGAATACAGTTCTAAAAGGAGAAGAGTATCTTGCTTTGCTCTCCACCCTTGCCTCCACCCCATAAAATCTAGCCCTCTTCTTTGTAGGAGTTAGGATCTCTGAAAACATAATCAATCCCAAGAGCAGCATCACAATATGACATATAGGTGGGCAAAGGACTACGGTATACAGCATAGGGATATTATTTTCTGATCTTTGGAAAGGAAACATATTAGCCCAGGAGGAAGTGTTGAAAAACTCCACCAAAAGTTTGTACCTTGGTAAAAAATCCAAGTTAATTTCAAAAGTAGTAGAAATATTTGAAAGAACCTACACATTTTTCACTATTAATAAAAAGCAAGATTTTGATAAATATATTAAGATTTATGCACACATATAATATGATGCTTCTCAGTGACTAAAACATTTATAATGCAACTAAGTTATAGTTCTTAGTGATTAGATCCTGGAGGAACTTTAATAATATTCTGTTTCAATCTGATAGCTTCATATGAGGCCACTGAAGGACAAAGAGGAGAGAAGCTTAACTCTAACACGTTTAGACACAGTAGGGATTTGAAGTGATATTCACTGACTCTAAAACCTATGCCTTTTTCACCATACAACTCTTTTTATTAGTCATTTTTGTATATATGTATGATATATATATGTACATATATGTATATAAATATATGTATATACATATAATGCATATGAATATATAAATATATTATAGTGCAACATATAATTATGAATATATAACATGCAGTATTTACTATGTATTCATATATATATATATATGTATATATATATATATATATGTTTCATTTGAAGGATCTGTATTTTCTTAGTGTTTTTTGTTAGGCCAAAATTAGCACAAGCAACAGTTTGTGCTTTGGAGGCTGTATTGAGTGCATAATCATCTGCAAACAAAAAAATGATGCACCAACACTTGACTTGTTGCCTTTTAAAGTTGAAGAATTTACTATCAGTTCAGTAGCCTGTCCAAAAGATTATTTTATGGAGATTTCACATAGGGCAAGCAAGAACTCACAAAGTGATCAGAAAAAGCAATACAAAGTTATATTCTCAAGGTCTCTCCTAAGAACAAACTTTAAAATTGATTGTTTGACATGGGAGACATTGACACAGGACTGCCCAATATGGTGTGCTCTCATCAGAGAAGATGCTATATTTCATCAGCAAGGCAAAATTGAAATAGATCAGAAGAAACATGAGATGTATGAAGTTAGAAAATCCAGCCCAAATGTTCATAGGCACTAAATGTTATGGCAGAGAATTCTGAGCTTGCATTCATCTAATCAGCCACAGTCAAATACACTGTAACTCGAATCTAACATAGAGATCTTGTTTTGTTCCTTTTTGAAAATGAAGGACTACAGATAACCATGTGTAAACCCCAGTATTCTTTCTGGACTTTCTCCTGGTTTTGCTTTACATACTCAGAGATCTTATTATCTGTGAAGAGTTAAATTATCTCTATAGGAACAAATCTCTAATCTATATTTTACCCTTATCATTTAAATCCCATTCTCACATCTACAATAGCCTCCTGGATATTTCTACCTCTATAACCCATAGGCACCTCAAATTCAGTTTATGCAAAACAGAATTCATTAACCCCCCCCCTCTTAAATTCATTCTTTTTCCTTGTTTCTATTCCCTGTTTTAGGCTTTATTATTCTTCTGATCACCTAGATAAGGGAGATCAAAGATTACAAATTATATATTATTGAGCATTATCAATTGCATTTTCAGAGATCCACTCAATCAACATTCATTACTATGTACTACATTCAAAAAATATCTCCCAAACATTCCCAATCTGACTTTATTTCCACCGTAACCACATTAATCCCTAAAATCCCTAGAATATGAAGAGATCTACATTACTCTATTTATAGGTTTTTTCTGAGATCACTCATCCCCTCTCAACACACAAACTTTACAATTCTCTGAGAGTAATACTTCTTTAACATAACTCTAGCCTTGTGTCCTCTGACTAAAAATATCAGTAGAAAATCAGATTCTTTCTGGCTGGTAATCAAAATCCTCTATAATCTGGCACATAACAATTTTCTAGCATTGCTTTACCTCATTTTTGAACTTTTACTCTCTAATCCAGCCAAAACTAAATATCTATCATGAAAAATTACAGCTTTCCCACACTTCTGTGAATTTTCTCAGGCTCTTATTCATTGAATGTGTACTCTCTAGCTGCCTGTTGACTTTTTCCCAATTCGTTAAATGCTTTCTAGAGCAACATTTTTCTTTATGACTATACTTATTACATAATTTTATGTTTTATACATTAATATACATATACTTATATATACATAGATATGTATGTATATGTATACATATCTATGTATATAAAGAGAGAGAGAGAAAGAGAGAGAGAGAGAGAGAGAGAGAGAGAGAGAGAGAGAGAGAGAGAGAGAGAGAGAGCACTATCTTGTTCCTCTATTTGGTTATAAGTTCCACTTATCTAATTTTGCATCTCCCCAATCTCCTTTCAAAATTTTCTATATGTTTTGAAGAATAGCTCAAGATTACAAAAGTAGAAAAGTAGTATATGGCAGACTTGGGATATGAATCAAGATTTTCTGAAATTTCTCAGTCCTCTTTGAGCTCTTTGTCTCTTTCCCCCCCCCCCCCCGCCCCCACCTTAGTCTTACATATTAAAGCCTTGATACTGGTTCATAGATTTAGGTTCTCAGCAATACCTTCATCTATAATCATGTGGAACTATCTCTACACACTTGGAATGAACTGACTCTATCAAATGAAAACTTTCAGGCCCAATTCAAGGGAACCATGAACCTCTTCAAATAGACACAACTATATTAGTTACAAAGTCATTTTGGATGAAATGGAAAATAAGTTAATGTTTTTTTATAATGTAACCAAAAGACAAATCATTGAAATCATCCATTAGTAACATTAGTAACTGAAAACTAAAATAATGTAATTATCTTCTACACTAAAGTCAAGATATCTAGAGCAGGAAGAATGGCAGCAGGAAAATACATAAATAGCAATTTATCTTCAGCTTACTCTAAGAAGAATCTCTAAAACTCTAGTCATAAGCCAAATTTTTGTGCAAATGTGGCAGAAAAATTGAAATATATAAATAGGAATTGTATTGGAATTAACTCTTTGCAATATTGGTCGGAGATTAATAAAACCTCATTTTTAGATTCAATAATCTGTGAATAACTTGGGAAAAATTCAAAAGAAAATGAACAACTCCTGAAATTTATTAAGAAATAAAAAATTGGACCTAAATAAAGGGTCAAATGAATTTTGACAATTTTCCATTCAGAAAAATAGGTGAATAAGTCTATGCTAATCTCTAAATGATAAAATATTAGGAACATAGTTAAATTCAAATTGGAAGGGACTTAATTAATTATTAATCAATTATTATTTAAGATAAAATAAGAAATACTTCCTTGTTTTGACTTTGGGACACACAACAAAATTCTTAGTTAAGAGAAAATGTTAAGAACTAGAATAGTTTATCAGTAGAAAGTTTTTTAGTGATCTTTCCTTCAGACTATCAAGAAAATTCAGGGTTTTCCAGGGGAAAAGTGTTAATTATCAATAGCAGAAACCTGTTTTTTTCTTTCTTTTTTTTAATTATAGCTTTTTATTTACAAGATATATGCATGGGTAATTTTTCAGCATTGACAATTGAAAACTTTTTTGTTCCAATTTTCCCCTTCCTTCCCTCTACTCTCTCTCCGAGATGGCAGTAGACCAATACCTGTTAAATATGTTAAAGTGCATATATATATATATATATATATATATATATATATCACTATATATGTGTGTGTGCATATATATATATACATACATAAATAATTGTATGTATATGTACACATACACACACATATATATTCATACAATTATTTTGTTGCACAAGAAAAATTGGACTTTGAAATAATGTACAATTAACCTGTGAAGGAAATAAAAAAATTCAAGTGGACAAAAACAGAAGTATTGGAAATTCTAGGTAGTGCTTCACATTCATTTCCCAGAGTATTTTGCTGGGTATAACTGGTTTTATTAATTATTGAACAAATGGAACTGATTTGGTTCATCTCATTGTTGAAGAGAGTCACATCCATCAGAATTGATAATCATATGGTCTTGTTGAAGTATATAATGATCTCCTGGAACTGCTCTTTTCAGTCAGCATCAGTTCATATAAGTCTTTCCAGGTCTTTCTGAAATCATCCTGTTGGACATTTCTTACAGAACTATAATATTCCATAACATTCATATACCACAGTTCATTCAGCCATTCTCCAATTGATGGGCATCCACTCATGTTACAGTTTCTAGCCCCTATAAAGAGGGCTGCCACAAACATTTTTGCATTACAGGTCCCTTTCCCTTCTTTAAGATATTTTTTGGGATATAAGCCCAGTAGTAACACTGCTGGATCAAAGGGTTTGCACAATTTGATAACTTTTTGAGCATAGTTCCAAATTGCTTTCCAGAATGGCCGGATGTATTCACAATTCCACCAACAATGTATCAGTGTTGTAGTTTTCCCACACCCCCTCCAACATTCACGATTATCTTTTCTGTCATCCTAGCCAATCTGAGAGGTGTGCAATGTTATCTCAGAGTGGTCTTAATTTGCATTTCTCTGATCAATAGTGATTTAGAGCACCTTTTCATATTGCTAGAAATAGTTTCAATTTCTTCATCTGAAAATTGTCAGTTCATATCCTTTGACCAATGGCTTGATTTCTTATAAATTAGAGTGAATTCTCTATATATTTTGGAAATGAGGCCTTTGTCAGAACCTTTGACTGTAAAAATGTTTTCCAATTTTATAGTTTTCCTTCTACTCTTCTCTGCATTAATTTTGTTTGTAGAAAACAAATAATCAAAATTTTCTATTTTGTGATCAATAATGATCTGTAGTTCTTCTTTGGTCACAAATTCCTTCCTCCTCCTCAGGTCTGAGAGGTAAACTATCCTATGTTCTTCTAATTTGTTTATAATTTCATTCTTTATGCCTAGATTATGAACCCATTTTGACCTTATCTTAGTGTACAGTGTTAAGAGTGGGTTAATGCCTAGTTTCTGCCATACTAATTTCCAATTTTCCCAGCAGTTTTTTATCAAACAGTGAATTCTTGCCTCAAAAGTTGGAGTCTTTGGGTTTGTCAAACACTAGATTATTAATGTTATTAACTATTTTGTTCTTTGAACCTAACCTATTCCACTGATTAACTAGTTTATTTCTTAGTCAATACCAAATGGTTTTGGTGACCACTGCTTTATGATATAGTTTTAGATCAGGTACAGCTAGGCCACCTTCATTTGATTTTTTTTTTTCATTAGTTCCTTGTAAGTCTTGACCTTTTGTTCTTCCAGATGAACTTTGTTGTTATTTTTTCTAGGTCATTAAAATAGATTTTGGGAGTCTGATTGGTATAGCACTAAATAAATAGATTAATTTAGGTAGTATTGTCATCTTTATTCTATTTATCAGAAACATAATAATGGACATTTAGTAAATAGCTTGGCCATTCTTGATGTTAGCCCATTTCAAATATTCTGTTCCTCAGGCTTTATAGTACATTCTACAATAGGGACATAATGCATTAAATCAGTATCTCCTCTTGGTGACTTGGATAAAAATTTAAATGGTCAGAGTTAAATGTCAATATGTGAAATTCAAAGCTTACAGGTAGCTCCTTGAATATGTCTAGTATGGCAGAGTGTGGGAGAATGTTGGAATCTAAGACAGGAAGATCTGGTTGTGAATCCTACCTCTCTCTGATATCTATGAATTGTATGACTGAACAATTCAATTAACTTCTGTAAGCCTGAGTGTTTTTTTAATTTTTTTTTTTTTACTGTAAAAATGGGGTTTGTAATCTCTAATATATTTGGGATATATTGTTGCAAAAATGAAATGAGATTATATCTGTGAACACACACATAAATACATACATACATGTAAACATATAGCTATATGTACATCTACACAATTAAGCCAAGATTGAAACATTAACTTGATTGTGAATCAATACTAAAATGAAACAAACATGATACCTTATATGCCTCACTTTGTTTTCAATTCTAATATATTTCAATGTTATTTTTATGGTTATTTGGATCATTTGTAACTCCTACTAGATAGTAAGTTTTATGAGAGTCAGAATTGTTCCTTACCTTCACTTCAAGGTGTATTTAAAGAAAATTCATTTTTTTACTTTAACATTTGATGTTTTCAATTACATGTAAAAACAATTTTTAACATTCATTGAAAAATTAGTTCCAAATTGTCTTACTCCTTCCTTCCCCTCTTTTTCATTGAGAAGGTAAGCAATTTGATATAGGTTACACTTGTGCAGTCATGCAAAAATATTTCCAAAGTTCTTTTTTTTAAGGTAGAACTCAGTATATATTGTGACATCATCAATTTTTTTCCTCTCTGGAGGTGGTTAGCATTTTGCTTCATAAGTGCTTTGGAATTTCTTTAGATCACTATTGCTAAGAATAACTAAATCAGGGACTTCTGGCCAAGATGGTGGTGTGGAGGCAGACAGGTGTTGAGCTCCGTGTTTTCTCTCAGGACTTACTTCATGACAAGCCTCGGAGTTAATGCTTGAATGGAAAACAAACCCACAAATAATCACCAACAGAAGACATCCTTGAAATTCACCAGAGAAGGTCTGTGTTTGCTCAGGGAGGGTCAAACAGACTAGGTGCAGACTGAGGGCAGGCAAGCCAGAGTGAGACAGGCAGCTCACACAGCTCAGACTAGAGGGGGGAGGGGTATGATCTCTTCTGTTTCTGTGAAAAGACTTTTACCCCAGTGTGGATATTCCGCCTTGGCAACAAGCCAGGAGCAGTGCAGAGGGTGTAAACACTGGAGGAGAAGAATAAAACCCCGGAAAGCCAGCATCTCTCAGAACCCGGCCACCCCCACCCCCACCCGGAAGTGACTCAGCCTGTTCTCAGAGCCTCAGAACAAAGACAGAGCACAGCCATCACGGTGCTGTTAGTACCTCGCCGCTGTCTCCCTCAATCTGTAGAGGAAGCCTGGTAACACCATCCAGCCCCATCCTCTTCTCCCCTCCCCCCCGAAACAGAACAATTGTTTCTCTTGTCAATTTCTTTTCTTTAACTCCTGCTCTGACAAAATGAACAAAAAATGTAAAAGGGCTCTAACCATCAACAGCTCCTGTATGGAGAGAGAGCAGACTTCAAATACTGAGGACACTAAAAGCAGATTGTCTCCAGAGGAATCCCCTAAGGGGGATATGAGTTGCTCCTCAATACAAAAAAATCTCATAGAAGAAATCAAAAAGGCTCTCACAAGAGAGCTAGAAGAGAAATGGGAAAAGGAAAGGGAAGCTTGGCAAGAGAGCCTGGAGAAGTTATCCAGAGTGGATAAAGAGATCAAATCACTGAGAAATAAAATTAGTGAATTAGAAAAGGTAAACAACTCCAAGGAAAACAGGATTAGTGAGCTGGAAAAAGAAAACAGCTCTCTAAAAAATAAAATGGATAAAATGGAAAAAAAAATTCCATAGAAGATAAAAACTCAATGGGACAATTACAAAAAGATATAAAAAAAGTGAGTGAAGAAAACACATCATTGAAAATTAGACTCGAACAAGTGGAAATGAATGACTCAAGGAGAAACCAAGAAGTAGTCAAGCAAAACCAGAAAAATGAAACAATTGAAAAGAATGTCAAGTACCTTATTAGAAAGACCACAGACCTGGAAAACAGATCCAGGAGAGACAATTTGAGAATAATCAGACTCCCTGAAAAATGTGAGAAAAAAAAGAGCCTGGACACCATTTTCCAGGAAATTATCAAAGAGAACTGCCCAGACGTTTTGGAAACAGAGACATTGAAAAAATTCATCCTTCACCTACTGAAAGGGACCCGAAAATCAAAACGTCAAGAAATATATTGTCCAAATTCAAGAACCATCAGACGAAGGAAAAAATACTGGAAGCTACAAGAAAAAAGCAATTCAGATATGGAGGAGCCACAATAAGGATAACCCAGGATGTAGCAGCGTCCACATTAAAAGAACGAAGGGCCTGGAACATGATATTCTGAAAAGGCTAAGGAACTTGGTATGTGGCCAAGAATAACTTACCCAGCAAAAATGAGCGTCATTTTCCAGGGAAGAAGATGGACATTTAATGAAATAAATGAATTCCATCTATTCTTGATGAAAAAACCAGACCTACATAAAAGGTTTGATCTTCAAATACAGAACTCAAGAGATTTCTAAAAAGGTAAAAAGAAATCTTGAGAACTATATTTCTGCCATAAACATATGTAAAGAACACATGTATAATTTGTCCTAGAAACTAGAGGTGGAAAGGAAATTATATCATAAAAAAGGGTAAAGTGGTGGTACTACATCTCATGAAGAGGCAAAGGTAACCTATTATATCTTAGAGAAAGAAAGGAAGGACATGAACATAGTGTATATCAATAGCCATATTCAATTTATGGTGAAACTTCTTCCACTTCATTGAAAAGTGAGAGGGAAGGAGTAAGTTAAAGGGAAGGGAAAACAGAAATTGTGAGGAAAAGGGGTAAAATAAGGGGAGGAACTTAAAGGGGGGGAGGGATACTAAAAAGAGAGGGCTGTGAAAAACAAGTGGTGTTCACAAGTAGGGGAGTAAGAGGGAAGGAAAGGAGAAAAGTATAAGCAGGGGTTAACAGGATGGCAAGCAATATAGAATTAGTCATTCTAGCCATAAATGTGAATGGTGTAAACTCCCTCATAAAGAGGAAGCAGTTTGCAGACTGAATTAAAAGTCAGAATCCTACTATATGTTGTTTACAGGAAACACAGCGGAAACAGGGTGAGACATTCAAACTAAAAGTCAAAGGGTGGAGCAGAATCTACTATGCTTCAGGTAAAGCCAAAAAAGCAGGGGTAGCCATCCTCATCTCAGATCAAGCAAAAACAAAAATTGATCTAATTAAAAGAGATAAAGTTGGGTGTTATATCCTGCTAAAGGTAGCATAGATAATGAAGTAGTGTCTATATTAAACATATATGCACCAAGTGGTGCAGCATCTAAATTCTTAAAAGAGAAATTAAGAGAGCTGCAAAAAGAAATAGCAAAACTATAATAGTGGGAGATCTCAACACTGTACTCACTGCACTCTCAGAATTAGATAAATCAAACCACAAAATAAATAAAAAAGAAGTCAAAGACGTAAATAGAATACTAGAAAAGTTTGATATGATAGATCTTTGGTGAAAGCTAAATGGAGACAGAAAGGAGTATACTTTCTTGTCAGCAGTTCATGGAACTTATACAAAAATTGATCATATACTAGGGCATAAAAAAGCTCAAAATCAAATGCAGTAAGGCAGAAATAGTAAATGCATCCTTTTTAGATGACATTGCAATTAAAATTACATTTAATAAAAAGCCAGAGGAAAATAGCCCAAAAATAATTGGAAACTAAATAATCTTATACTAAAGAATAATTGGGTAAAACAGCAAATCATAGACATAATTAATAACTTCACCTAAGGAAATGACAATAATGAGACAACATACCAAAATGTGTGGGATATAGCCAAATCAGTAATAAGGGGAAGTTTTATATCTCTAGAGGCCTACTTGCAGAAAATAGATAAAGAGAGGGTCAATATATTGGGCTTACAACTAAAATTGCTAGAAAAAGAACAAATTAAAAAACCCCAGACAAACACAAAACTTGAAATTCTAAAAATAAAAGGTGAGATTAATAAGATTGAAAGTAAAAAAAACTTTTGAATTAATTAATAAAACTAAGAGTTGGTTCTATGAAAAAAACACCACCAACAAAAAAAAAAATCCTTAGTAAACTTGATTAAAAAAAGGAAAGAGAAAAAGCAAATTGTTGGTCTTGAAAATGAAAAGGGAGAACTCACCACTAATGAAGAGGAAATTAAAACAATAGTTAGGAGCTACTCAACTTTATGCCAACAAATTCGATAACTTAAATGAAATGGAAGAATACCTTCAAAAATACAGCTTGCCCAGATTAACAGAGGAAGAAGTAAGTAGTCTAAATAGTCCCATCTCAGAAAAAGAAATATAACAAGCTATTAACCAACTCCCTAAGAAAAAGTCCCCAGGACCAGACGGATTTACATGTGAATTCTACCAAACATTTAAAGAACAACTAATTCCAATGCTATATTAACTATTTGAAAAAAAATAGGGATTGAAGGAGTCCTACCAAATTCCTTTTATGACACAGACATGGTACTGATACCTAAACCAGGTAGATTGAAAACTGAGAAAGAAAACTATAGACCAATTTCCTTAATGAATATTGATGCTAAAATCTTAAATAAAATATTAGCAAAAAGACTTCAGAAAATCATCCCCAGGATAATACACTATGATCAAGTAGGATTTATACCAGGAATGCAGGGCTGGTTCAATATTAGGAAAACTATTAATATAATTGACCATATTAATAATCAAATTAATAAAAACCATATGATCATCTCAATAGATGCAGAAAAAGCATTTGATAAAATCCAACATCCATTCCTACTAAAAATGCTTGAGAGTATAGGAATAAATGGACTATTCCTTAAAATAATAACGAGCATATATTTAAAACCGTCAGTAAACATCATATGTAATAGCAATAAACTGGAGCCTTTTCCAGTAAGATCAGGAGTGAAACAAGGTTGCCCACTGTCACCATTACTATTCAATATAGTACTAGAAACTCTAGCCTCGGCAATAAGAGCTGAGAAAGAGATTCAAGGAATTAGAGTAGGAAATGAGGAAATCAAACTATCACTCTTGCAGATGACATGATGGTATACTTAGAGAACCCAAAAGACTCTGCTAAAAAGCTATTAGAAATAATTCAGAACTTTAGCAAAGTTGCAGGATATAAAATAAATCCACATAAATCAGCATTTTTATACATTACCAATACCATCCAAGAGCAAGAAATACAAACAGAAATTCCATTCAAAATAACTGTTTATAGTATAAAATATTTGGGAATCTATCTACCAAAGGAAAGTCAGGAATTATATGAGCAAAATTATGAAACACTTGCCACAAAAATAAAGTCAGATTTAAATAATTGGAAAGACATCGAGTGCTCTTGGATAGGCTGAGCAAATATAATTAAGATGACAATACTCCCTAAACTAATCTATTTATTTAGTGTTATACCAATCAGACTCCCAAGAAACTATTTCATTGACCTAGAAAAAATAACAACAAAATTCATATGGAACAACAAAAGGTCGAGAATTTCAAGGGAAGTAATGCAAAAAAAATAAATGAAGGTGGTCTAGCTGTACCTGCTCCAGAACTATATTATAAAGCAACAGTCACCAAAACCATTTGTTATTGGCTAAGAAATAGACTAGTTGATCAGTGGAATAGGTTAGGTTCACAGGGCAAGATAGTGAATAAAAATAGCAATCTAGTGTTTGACAAACCCAAAGATCCCAACTTTTGGGATAAGAATTCATTATTCGACAAAAACTGCTGGGAAAACTGGAAATTAGTATGGCAGAAACTAGGCATGGACCCACATTTGACCCACATACTAAGATAAGATCAAAATGGGTCCAAGGTTTAGGCATAAAGAACAAGATCTTAAATAAATTAGAGGAACATAGGATAGTTTACCTCTCAGACTTATGGAGGAGGAAGGAATTTGTGAACAAAGGACAACTAGAGATCATTATTGATCACAAAATAGAAAATTTTGATTACATCAAACTAAAAAGCTTTTGTACAAACAAAACTAATGCAAACAAGATTAGAAGGGAAGTAACAAATTGGGAAAACATTTTTACAGTTAAACGTTCTGATAAAGGTCTCATCTCCAAAATATACATAGAATTGACTCTAATTTATAAGAAATCAAGCCATTCTCCAATTGATAAATGTTCAAAGTATATGAACAGACAATTTTCAGATGATGAAATTAAAACTATTTCCACTCATATAAAAGAGTGTTCCAAATCACTATTGATCAGAGAAATGCAAATTAAGACAAGTCTGAGATACCACTACATACCTGTCAGATTGGCTAAGAAGAAAGGAACAAATAATGATGAATGTTGGAGGGGATGTGGGAAAACTGGGACACTGATGCATTGTTGGTGGAGTTGTGAAAGAATCCAAGCATCCTGGAGAGCAATCTAGAATTATGCCCAAGAAGTTATCAAACTGTGCATACCCTTTGACCCAGCAATGCTACTACTGGCTTTATATCCCAAGGAAATACTAAAGAAGGGAAAGAGACCTGTATGTGCCAAAATGTTTGTGGCAGCCCTTTTTGTAGTGGCTAGAAACTGGAAAATGAATGGATGCAACCAATTGGAGAATGGCTGGGTAAATTATGGTATATGAATGTTATGGAATATTATTATTCTGTAAGAAATGACCAACAGGAGGAATACAGACAGGCTTGGAGAGACTTACATCAACTGATGCTGAGTGAAATAAGCAGAACTAGGAGATCATTATACACTTCAACAACAATACTATATGAGGATGTATTCTGATGGAAGTGGATATCTTCAACATAGAGAAGAGCTAATCCAATTCCAATTGATCAATGATGGACAGAATCAGCTACCCCCAGAGAAGGAACACTGGGGAATGAGTGTGAACTGTTAACAGCTTTTATTTTTCTCCCCAGGTTATTTTTACCTTCTGAATCCAATTCTTCCTTTGCAACAACAACAAAATTAGGTTCTGCACATATATATTGTACCTAGTATATACTATTACATATTTAATATATATGGGAATGCCTGTCATCTAGAGGAGGGGATGGGGGGAAGGAGGGCAAAAAATTGGAAAAGACAGGAGTACAAGGGATAATGTTGTAAAAAATTACCTATGTATTGTCAAAAAATGTCATAATTATAAAATTAATTTTAAAAAAAAGAAAAAAAGAGAAAAAGAATTATTCCAATTCTTCCACTTTGACCAGTGAGTGAGGGATAAGGCTGCAACAAAGTGCAACCACCACTAGAAATGGTAGTTACAGAAGCTGTATCATTGGTAAGAAGCTGTGTCTCAGTAAGAAAATGCATTGCAAGGGTTCAGTAATTTTAGAGTTGGACATTGCATTGAAACATTGTTCTGAACAGGATGGATGGAAATAAAGGAGTCAGTTATTTATGATGGAAAAAAAAGTTTTTTTTTGTTTTTTGTTTTTTGTTTTTTTGTTTTTAACAGACAACCAGGAATTCAGGATCACTGTAATGGATAGCTTGCTAACATTGCTGAATAAAATGGGAAGGATTATTAATATCAGTAATGATTTGATCTTAGAGTGGTATCCTTTCAGTACTTTGGGTATCTCACTCAGAGACAAGCACAGAATAGAATAGGATTGAATTCTTCTTGAAACCAAAAATAAATAAATAAATAAACAGTCTCTGCTGGTAAGAAGAATCTATGTTGTTAGACCTATGATGAAGTTGGTAACAATGGAGCAATCCATTTACAATTTCATCACAGTAATCATATTTTTTTTTGCCACAAGTTCAACACTTATTTTATGATGATTTTGAGAAGTTCCTATGACATGTGAATGGCTGTTAGTCAACAATTATTTATAAAGTGTCAATATGTGCCAGACACCATGTTAGTGCTGAGGATTTAAAAAATGCAACCCCCCAAATTAAAAAAAAAAAAAAAAAACAATTCCCCTTTTCAAAGGAGCTCATAATTTCATGTTGCCTAATGATATGTAAATAATTTTTTATACACAAATATGTTTGTGTTTATGGACTAAAATATTTGCATCTTAAATTTTTTTGTTTTCCACTTCTGTCTTTTTCTGACTTTCACTGAATCATGGGTCCCTGGCCAAAGTACACTTCATAGATAGATAGATACTTTACTTTCTATGACAAAGAATCTCAACCTCAGAAGAAACGTGCCACATGAGTAACAATTGAACACAAATTAAGCCTTGTGCCCTATAATCTCTGCAGGTGTCCTAATCACTCTCCTAGGGCTGCCATGTCAAATGTACAGTGCCAAATGGAACTAATGAAATGTAGAAGTGTGAGTAATGAAAAATCCCCAGTGAGTTGCCTATGAAACAACATTATAAAACATGCAGACTCACTGCCTAGTAATGTGACCGTGTCTGAAGTCAAATAGACCTTCAACTATGAAATGGAAGTTTGTCAAGACTTTACTATGTATGATATTTGGCTCCTCCAGCAAATTTTTCAAACAGTTTTGAAAATTATAAATAAGAAGATAATTCAAGCAACTGTCCTCCAGTGAGGAAGATATTTACTCAAAGATTGACAAACTGAATTAGTTAGAAAGACAAATGATATTTATAAAAAGTATAATAATAGCACTAGTAACCTTTGTATCATTTCTAAATAACAGATTTTTTATGTATAACTGAAAACTTGAATGCTTAATTATCTCCAATGCAGAATAAAACATTATCACTGAAATAAAAATATATATATAAACTAATTTTAAGTATAAATTTCATTTTTGCATATGTCATTCAATGAGTCAGACTTCAGTATCATGTGACAAATATGACTGCTCTTGGAAAAGAGACTACTTTGCTTGTTCTTAAGAAGAGAGAGTAGAAGTACCATGATAAGTGAAAGGTAAGTAACATATTTAAGATAAGATAAATAGTTCACTAAGGTACAAATAGTAGGAAAAGACAGGAAGGTGACCACTTCCCAGAACCATCTTTATACTGCTGTGGCCACAAGGCATGAATGTGCAGGATGTAGAGTGTTAAGACAAAAATAGAAAATACTGTAGCTGAGAGATTCAGAACCTCTAATGTAGATGGTGTTAGCAGTCCCTGCTTACTTAGACTAGCAAAGGTAAACTTCTTGTCTCCCTTTCTCTTACTATCACATTCTTTCCATTCCACAGATTAACCCCTGTCTAATTAAGTATAATCCCCATTACTCATAAATGCCCTTTCTCTCACTCCCACTCCCTTTATTCTCCTCCTAGATGTCCTACTTCAGATCTATTTATCCATTCTGTTTTCTAAAATGCTGGTTCCACAAATTAATAAACGTTATTTCATCTTGTGTCTTTATCTTTCTCATACCTTCAACCTCGTGGAGCTCCCTAAAATCTGGTTCCTTTTTGATGACATGTCCTGAATACCTTTTCCATCTTGGTTGCATTTTAGTCAGGAATTCCTTGTTCTAAAAGGAGTGATAATTGTTCAGTACTGTCACTTCTAAGGTCCCTTTCTATTAATTTCAACACATAACAAACTTCTTTCCCTTGGAGCTTATTTCTGATATATTACCCAGTTATTCATGTATTGACTCGGAGAAAATTCTATCTCCTTTCTTTCTCAACTGCTTCAGTTCTTGCCTTATAGTTCTTCTGCCCCAACTCCTGACCTATATTAGGAAACTTCCATATAGATAGATTAAAGATAGAAAGATAATCCTTTTAATAACTTACCTTCTTTGTTACTTAGTCTACCTAGATCATAGTCTACCTACTTTATCTCAGCTACAAGGCCATACCCTTAATTTTGCCATCACTTACAGATATTCCACTTCTGTGTTCATGAACTTCAAATTTCTTTTGTCCAATCATAATTTTTTATATTCTATCTTTCTCTCTACCTTATAAAACATAGATCTATCTATCTATCTATCTATCTATCTATATCTACATAGCTATCTATCTATCTATCTTTTGTGTCCTCCAATTCCTCTACTCTTATGTTCTTTCTGAGGGCAATACCCTTGCACTGCACTCTGCTTTCCCTATATTTACTCCTTGGCAAATCGATTATACTTGTTCTTATCATCTACCTTGTCCCCTTACCACATTACTAGTAATAATCCTACTCATAATGCTGGTCAACATGAGGGTTTTAACTTGCTTCATTTTTTTTTTCACTTAGGCTAACTCACTAATACAATTTTATGATTTTCTACTTCTGGAGGGCCATTTATCATATTGATACCAGATTTAGTAGGGGAATTCAATAACCTAGGGAACTACTGTAGCTTAGAAATGTCAAATTTGAGCTTGACACTAACTTCAAAAACCCTAGCCATTGGACAATTATGTGCCACAAATTGGTCATTTTCGACTGTGTTAAATTGGTTTTTGTTCTTTTCATTTATATTGTCCTAGTGATTGTGTGTACTCAGGTAGTGGTCCTCAAACTTTTTAAATAGGGAGCCAGTTCACTGTCCCTCAGACTGTTGGAGGGCCAGACTATAGTAAAAACAAAAACTCACACTGTCTCCGCCCCTCAGCCCATTTGCCATAACCCGGCAGGCCGCATAAATGTCCTTAGTGAGTCGCATATGGCCCGCAGGCCAGAATTACAGATATATACTTTCACATTTTTTTGTTATTTAAGCACAATGATATTCCATTCTATTCACATTTTGTTTAGTTATATCTCAACTAATGGGAACTTAATATTTCAGTTCCTTTTAAAGCCCACCAAATGAGTGGCTTATCCTGATTCTGACTAATCACCTTAGACATAAGTTGTTTTATCCTTCAATGGCTCACAGTACACAGAAAAAGTCCAAAGCACATGCCTAGGTCCATAACAGATGTCCCACTACAGAAGAACAAGGAGTTTCTCTAATTACCCTATTACAAACAAAGCATTTCCCCATAACATTTGAAGTTGCAATTTGTTATTCTTTTAAATTTCTTTGACTTTCATTTTGTATTTCAGTGTGGGTACATTTAACTTTAATCTCTATGGAAACATAAGTTTTTTTGTTTTTTTTTTGTTTTTGTTTTTGTTTTTGTTTTTGTTTTTAAGAAAATGGCCATAAACAAGATCTTGTAAAATAATGATGATCCTCTTTTGATTAATTAAATTTTTTGAAAGTGCACCATTATATAGCAGCCACCAACTGCTAACCTTTCATAGAATTACAGCACTACAAAATCTCAGAGTTGGAAGAAGCCTCAGAGTTCATTCCAAACTATACCAAAACAAGAAGGCCCTTGATGAGATCCTGATAAAAGTTTTTGAATAAATGGCTGAATTTTTGAATGAATTATTTCCTTCACTGACATGTCTACATCAGACTTATTAGAAACTCACCCTATAGTCCTATAAAAGTGAAAACATAAAATAGATATCCAACTCTTCATTAGCAAATTCAATTAGTTATGGTAAAAAATGAAACCCAAATTATACAAACTAAGCATAGGAAATAATTAATGGTTATATCTAGATATAGCTCCATAAGGGATCTGCTCAATGGAGGGGAATGTATATGTGTACTTGAGTTGAAACATCTTGCTCTTCCCATAGTTTAAATTCTATTTCTTGAGTATTAATACTCAATAATTAATAATGATAATGATAATAATAATAATAATAAACAGTAGCTGCTATTTCTACAGTACTTTAAAGTTTACAACGGCTTTTCATATATTGTAACTTCCCATCAAGTGTAAGAGATAATTGCTATAATCATACTCATTTCAGAAATGAGCGAACTGATGCAAAGAGACTTGTCCAGAATAATACAATTAGGAAGTATCTGAAGAAGGATTTGAGTGCAGATTTTTCTGATTGAATGTTCAACTTTCTGTCACCATGCCATCGAAACTGTGCTGGTGTCTTTCCTGTCCTTTCTCTTCTTCAATCACTTTCCCCTTTATATTCTTTCCTTCTGCCCTTTTCTCCCTACCATGTTTTCCTTTATTCAAATTCCAAAATGATTGGTGGAAGCAGTGGAAAGGGCTTTTGTCAGCAAACTCCACAAAGGATATGGCAAGCATTATGTACCCAGGAAATGTTATGGGAGGGTGATGAAAATAAATTACTCTATTCTTCCAGGGTTGAAAAGCAATGTAAAGAATTCTGCTATTTCCATTGCTGCATGGGAACCCAGCATATATGACAACAGCTGATTCATTCCATACAATACACCAACTCTTGATGTCAGATGAAGGCTTCAGCAAGGCTTCTGACAAGACTGATACTTTCAGCACTCTGGAAATTTTGAAGCAGTGGACAGCATCTGTGGGCATGTACAAGGGATACAGATCAAAATATCTGTGTCACAACCTCTTGTGTGTATAGTCAGTTTACCCAGTATGAGAAAAACTGCTATTATTTCACCTAAGACAACTTCCAACTATGAATTTTGTCTTTCTAGAAGTATAAGTACAACAAACAACCTATAATATTTGGGGAAAATTGCATCATTTTCTAGATAAATACAATGAATAAAATAATTGCAGATCTATAGAGAAGCATTTTTTCCCTCTAATTTCCCCAAACTCTGGTTTTCGAGTTGTAGTGCAGGTACTTCATGATGCCACTGGAGTAAATCTTACTGCCATGACAACTTCTTTCTTTGAAAAGAAACTGCTTAAATAGTTTTTCAAAAAGTAAGAATCACATTCTGACAGATTCAAACTTGAAAGATACTAAAGAGTTAACAGAAGGACAAACAATTCTCACTTTAGGTAAATTTTCATTGCTCAAATTACTAAGTAAAGAATTCTGAAAGAAATCCACATCCAAACCCCCCCCCCACCTATGTTAATTTTACTATAAAGTACTGAGTGTTCTTTCAACTCCTATCCCTTTGCTCAGAACTCTGTAGCTTACTCCTACTACCCTATCCCCCCAAAACAAACAAACAAAAAGACCATATAATCTTCAAGTAAAAACAGAAGTCACAGAGAAACTGTCACTCACAGTGGAGGGATAAGTTCTTAACCTGGGACCTCTTGCACTGAGAAAAGAGACCTATTTCATTTCTAGTGCCCCTTTTCCTTAAGAGATCTTTCTTCAAGGACCAGTGTCTGGCTATGGCCCCATGTGCTCCTCCTCTAACTGATCTGGCTTCTTTGTGTTTTTGAAACATGAGCACCCTTTCGTTCACAGGTGCATGGCTCTTTTCCTGCCTCCCTCTCTCCCTTCTTTCTCCAGGTCTGTGGGTAAAATTGAATGGTCCATGTACATAAAATGACGTAAATGTGTGTAATGTCTGTAAATGGTTTTAATCTTAAATAATTGCAAGACACTAATTAAAATCAAACTTTTTGGATCCTCAACTCCTCAGCATAGCAGCCTGTTTTATGTAAACTTGTTTTTGAATGAGACTTCTTCCAATAGAAATGTAGCAATTCCAAGGAAGAAAAAAAAAATCCTATTATCCCAGGTTTAACAATAAAAATATTAATAGTGATGTCTGCTAAATAAAGAAAAATACATTTTATCTTTGAAGAAAATCTTACTGTTGACTATTGATTTGGTACTGGGAACTGGGAACCACAGACATTTTTTTAAAATAATATTTTATTTTTCCAAATATGTGGAAAGATAATTTTTAACATTTACCTTTGAAAAACCTTGTGTTCCAGATTTTCCTCCTTAGTACTTTGTCTCTATCTGGGTCTCTCTCTTTTTGTTTGTATGTGTGTGTGTATGTGTGTGTGTGTGTGTGTGTGTGTGTGTGTGTGTGTGTGTGTGTGTGTTTCTGTGTATGGAGGATGGATGTGCTTTGGATGTTAAGTGTCCTTCTAAATTCTAATATTCCTTGATTGCTTTTATAAATAAAGATCATAAGTATTTTGTTTCAGCTGCTTTATGAGCCTAATAATAGGGCTAAATCTGTTAGTATGAAAGAGAATATACTACCCATTAACCAACTCCCTAAAAAAAAATCCCCAGGACCAAATGGATTTACATGTGAATTCTACCAAATATTTAAAGAACAACTAACTCCAATGCTACATAAACTATTTGAAAAAATAGGGATTGAAGGAGTGCTACCAAATTCCTTTTATGACACAGACATGGTACTGATACCTAAACCAGATAGGCTGAAAACTGAGAAAGAAAATTATAGACTAATCTCCCTGATGAATATTGATGCTAAAATCTTAAATAAAATATTAGCAAAAAGACTACAGAAAATCATCCCCAGGATAATACACTATGACCAAGTGGGATTTATACCAGGAATACAGGGCTGGTTCAATATTAGGAAAACTATTAGCATAATCAACTATATCAATAACCAAATTAACAAAAAACATATGATCATCTCAATAGATGCAGAAACAGCATTTGATAAAATCCAACATCCATTCCTACTAAAAACACTTGAGAGGATAAGAATAAATGGACTATTCCTTAAAATAATCAGGAGCATATATTTAAAACCGTCAGTAAACATCATATGTAATGGCGATAAACTCGAACCTTTCCAGGAAGATCAGGAGTCAAACAAGGTTGCCCACTATCACCATTACTATTCAATATAGTACTAGAAATGCTAGCCTTGGCAATAAGAACCGAGAAAAAGATTCAAGGAATTAGAGTAGGAAATGAGGAAATCAAACTATCACTCTTTGCAGATGATATGATGCCATACTTAGAGAACCCCAAAGACTCTGCTAAAAAAAACTATTAGAAATAATTCAGAACTTTAGCAAAGTTGCAGGATACAAAATAAATCCACATAAATCCTCAGCATTTTTATATACTACCAACACAATCCAACAGCAAGAGATACAAAGAGAAATTCCATTCAAAATAATGGTCCATAGTATAAAATATTTGGGAATATATCTACCAAAGGAAAGTCAGGAATTATATGAGCAAAATTATGAAACACTTGCCACAAAAATAAAGTCAGATTTAAATAATTGGAAAGACATTAAGTACTCTTGGAGTGCATATAATTAAGATAACAATACTCCCTAAACTAATCTATTTATTTAGTGTTATACCAATCAGACTCCCAAGAAACTATTTTAATGACCTAGAAAAAAAAACAAAAAAAAAATGACAAAATTCATATGGAAGAACAAAAGGTAGAGAATTTCAAGGGAAGTAATGAAAAAAAAAATCAAATGAAAGTGGTGTAGCTGTACCTGATCTAGAACTATATTATAAAGCAACAGTCACCAAAACCATTTGTTATTGGCTAAGAAATAGACTAGTTGATCAGTGGCATAGGTTAGGTTCACAGGGCAAGATAGTGCATAAAAATAGCAATCTAGTGTTTGACAAACCCAAAGATCCCAACTTTTGGGATAAGAATTTATTATTTGACAAAAACTGCTGGGAAAACTGGAAATTAGTATGGCAGAAACTAGGCATGGACCACATTTAACACCACATACTAAGATAAGATCAAAATGGGTCCAAGGTTTAGGCATAAAGAACAAGATCTTAAGTAAATTAGAGGAACATAGGATAGTTTACCTCTCAGACTTATGGAGGAGGAAGGAATTTGTGAACAAAGGACAACTAGAGATCATTATTGATCACACACAAAAAATTTTTTGATTACATCAAACTAAAAAGCTTTTGTACAAACAAAACTAATGCAAACAAGATTAGAAGGGAAGTAACAAATTGGGAAAACATTTTTACAGTTAAAGGTTCTGATAAAGGCCCCATCTCCAAAATATACATAGAATTGACTCTAATTTATAAGAAATCAAGCCATTCTCCAATTGATAAATGGTCAAAGTATATGAACAGACAATTTTCAGATGATGAAATTAAAACTATTTCCACTCAAATAAAAGAGTGTTTCCAAATCACTGTTGATCAGAGAAATGCAAATTAAGACAACTCTGAGATACCACTACATACCTGTCAGATTGGCTAAGAAGAAAGGAACAAATAATGATGAATGTTGGAGGGGATGTGGGAAAACTGGGACACTGATGCATTGTTGGTGGAGTTGTGAAAGAATCCAACCATCCTGGAGAGCAATCTAGAATTATGCCCAAGAAGTTATCAAACTGTGCATACCCTTTGACCCAGCAGTGCTACTACTGGGCTTATATCCCAAGGAAATACTAAAGAAGGGAAAGAGACCTGTATGTGCCAAAATGTTTGTGGCAGCCCTTTTTGTAGTGGCTAGAAACTGGAAGATGAATGGATGTCCATCAATTGGAGAATGGTTGGGTAAATTATGGTATATGAAGGTTATGGAATATTATTGTTCTGTAAGAAATGACCAACAGGAGAAATACAGACAGGCTTGGAGAGACTTACATCAACTGATGCTAAGTGAAACGAGCAGAACCAGAAGATCATTATACACTTCAACAATGATACAGTACGAGGATGTATTCTGATGGAAGTGGATATCTTCAACATAGAGAAGAGCTAATCCAATTCCAATTGATCAATGATGGGCAGAATCAGCTACACCCAGAAAAGGAACACTGGGGAATGATTGTAAACTGTGAGCATTTTTTGTTTTTCTTCCCAGATTATTTTTACCTTCCAAATACAATTCTTCCTTTGCAACAACAACAACAAAATTTGGTTCTGCACATATATATTGTACCTAGGATAAACTATAAGATATTTAATATGTATGGGAATGCCTGCTATTTGGGGGAGGGGATGGGGGGAAGGAAGGGAAAAAATTGGAACAGAAGGGAGTACAAGGGATAATGTTGTAAAAATTACCTATGCACATGTACTGTCCAAAAAATGTTATAATTATAAAATTAATTTTAAAAAAGAGAATATACTATTCATATATGGAATGGAGTTGCTAGTCCTCACTGTAAAATTCAATAAATTTTAATTTAAAAAATCTAAATATGTATTTAGATTTATGATATTAATTACAAATGAATATATATATATATACATATACATATATATATATATGATTTTGAGGTCTTCAAGTGAAGGGAATCACAATTTGTTTGAGATTTACCCATTATAAACTGTTCAATTTTAGCTAAGTTTTTCAATATCTATGTCTCAGGTCTTTTTTCTGAAAGATAAAACTTAGATTTGATACTAAAACTTAGAACAAACATTACTTTTTTTGAGATAGCCTCTCCTTTGCCATAGATTATTTTTGCATTGGTTCTGTCTTCTCTTTAAGACTCTGTCACTTTTCTGAAATCTATGCATGAAAACTTTCACGTTATGAATATCCACATTCCATTTCTCAGGAGGAGTGTGTCATAATGGCTAAATCTTAGTGTTTCCCTTTCTCAGACAGGAAAAATATGAAACCAATCAGAAGCACTTCTTGTCCCTTTTTATAAAATGTATTTCCCATCCCTGTTTTGTTGGGATCCCAGTAGGTGGACTGATCTAGTATGGGTGTTTTTGTAGGTGTGGACTTCCCGGAATAGTGTGGGAGGCTGGTGTGCAGCCCTGATAGAGATATAAAACTTTAGTCATTTCCCATTTAAAAGACTTTAAGATGAAAACACATAAAGTCTAAAGAGCACTTGCTCCCTAAACCCCTTGTTCTCTTATTCCTCTTAACAGAGCCCGAGAACCATCAAAACTAAGAATTATAGATCATTCCAGAACTATACCTCCCCTGTATTGTATTTTGCCCATAACCATCAAACCTGTCATTGCAAGTCTCTAGCTTTATTTTGGGGAGTTCAAAAGGCCCTTAATGAAAGTTCTCTTACTTTCAGTAACACTAGTCAATCTGACTGTCCTGTTTCATTCCCAAAGCTATTGTATTGAAAGAAAATGCTCTATAACTATGATTCTACAATTAAATTCAACAATTTATCAAAGAAATTCAACAAAAATATCTCCATTAACTATGGATGATTGTAAATCTAAAAATTCCAATATGAAAGTATTCCTTATCTCTTGAGGATCTACATTTTTAAAAATGGATCACTGCTACTAAAAGACTAATTTTAAAAAAGACAAGGAACTTCTTACCACAAAACTGAGTTTTTTTGTGAAAAGGGCATGTGGATGCAGTTCTATAATCCTTCCAAGATAAAATTTTTGAGGTATCCTTTAGATACTGTAATATGCTTTGAACTTTGGCTCAAGTTATTTCCAGGAACACCCCTCATTTCCACCAGGATAGATACTAAATAAGACAGTACATTGCAAATCATTTGTTTAAAGTCACTGAAAGGGAGGAGGGATCAGTCGGCTGTTTATTAAAACCAGACGATGATGTACAACGATTTGTCTGGAGCACTTCTGAGCTGGGCTGGTTACTACTTCTCTTTGACAGCTGTACATTCTTTTCTGCCTATATTGTTTGAACTGAGTCCAACAGTGCAATCATTAAATCTTTGATAGCTGTTGTTTAAATACCAAGAAAAAGTGGCATTTTGTTTTAAGTGAGGAGATGTTTTGTATTACATTAAAAGAGTTACTGCTTATTAGATCATTTTGACTGGGTTTCAGTGGAGTGCCTCTGGTCATTTCCATTGTCTCAACACTTTTCCCACTGCACAATTGTTGGAAATTCTATTTGTCCTTTTTACCTCCTTGTGGTAAAGGGAAAATTTCCTGAAACACCTGGTCTTACTCATATCAGTATAAACAGTTTTCAAGAAAAGGAATCTTTTGAAATGCTGACTATAGAAAATGAACAAAAACAAAACAAAAAAAAGAACAAATTAATAAATAAAAGCTTTTTAAATGTAATTTTCATTGATAAAATCATATCAGTTTCTAATAATGAACCATTTGACAGTGCCAACGACTTTACTGACAAGAACTTACTTTTCTGCTTTCAATAGATATAGCTCCACTACCTGTAGGAACAGTTGCCGGGCTATATCTCCTCAGGGGTTACATCCCATGAGAATGGATGCAGACAATGGGATTGGAAGAATTGCTATTTCAAAGAATCAGAAAAAGGAAAACAAAAAAAATGATGATTCATAGCTTCAAAAAAATATCACTTAGAAAAAAAAGGAATCTGGATTTTTTAAAATTGATGTTTAATGTGATTCATAAAGGGTTGTAAAAATTCAATATTTTCATTTTCAGGGCTTCAAATCATATCTGATATTAAATTTTATTTGTATATATTAGTGCTTAATCAAAATAGTTTTATTTTAATTCTTTTCCTGTATGCAGTTTTTTTTTTCTATTCCCTGATGTGGATATTAAATGTCTCAAAAGTTACTATTTTAAAAAATAGATGTCATAATGCCAGGATTCTATGATTCAAGAATATAATTAAAAATCACTTTATTTCCAGATGATCTAGATCAACTTTTCTTCATTTCAGGCCTCGTACTCTGTCCACTGACTTACTTAGCTATCAGATTCAGAAAAACAAACAAACAAACAAACAAACAAACAAAAAAAGTTCTGCTCTGACATATGGTAGCCATGTAACAATGAGAAAGTTATTTAATAACTATGTCTAAAGCAATGTATTACAATTGCCCATCTTCACTAGGTGCAAGGAGTTTCTAAAATAGAAATTCTTCAAGTCAGTAAAATTTTAGATTTGATATTCCCTACATAAATTTGGACCAAAAATAAAACAAAGCTAAAATTCTAGGTAACTTCAATATTTTAAATTTTAAATTTGCCATCACTATATAACCTGTACAAGGAATGACTTAATTGTAATTTAACTGGGCATACCTTCTAATCTAGCAGTGTCTCTACTGGGTCTGCATGCCAAAGGGATCATGAAAAAAGGAAAAGAACTCACATGTTCCAAAATGTTTGTAGCAGCCCTTTTTGCAATGGCAAGTAATGGCACATGAATGTAATAGAAAATTATTATTCTATAAGAAATGATTAGCAAGTTGTTTTTAGAAAGCCTTGGAGAGAATTACATGAACTGATGCTTAGTGAAGTAAGTATTGAACATTGAATACAGCAATAAGATTATGTAATGATCAACTGTGTTGATCTAGGTTACTATTTCTATGAAAATTTTTGTCCAAATCCTTCAACAGGCAAAAAAGAAATCTTGTCTACATGGAAATTGGCTTCTTGCTGTTTGTTACATTATCCCAGGTCAGATAATGGTATGATTCATAAATATGTTGTTTTGCTTTTAATAATGTTTTATTTTTATGTTATTAAGACATCATGTTGGTTTACCTTTGTTTGGGTTAGTTCTCAGCAATACCTTGAACTATCTTTGTTTTTCCATCAACTTAAATGATTTATAAGAACCTCATGATATCACTGAATCAGAGAAATTGCTTTAAAATTTTAACCCCAAAGCAATATTATTGTAAATACATAAAAAGAAATCTTTCTGATTATAAAAGCAAATATTTCAATGCCAGGTGACTTGAAATAATGTAAGAAACATTTTACACTATTATAAGTACTAACACCTATCATGCTGAGAGAGCTATTTCAGAACATTCTGTTTCTGTTGTCTGCAGAAGCCACTTCAGCTTCACTTGAATCTTTATTTCTTATGTGAACAAGGAATTGTGGATCATGATATTCAGAGACTAATAATAATTTCAATTTGTTTTTAATTAAAATAATTTTTGCATAAAACTCACTCGCAAGTATTAAAATATTTTGCTTTTGATTCTGGCTAAAAGAGCCATGTAGTCACAGATTCTTAGTGATAAGTGTAACTCCCTGAAATCCTGTGGTGTAGCTACCATTTTTTGGTGACACCTTGGTAGAAATTCTAGAACTTGGATATATAAATTTGAAATATAAGACATAAGAATTAATAGTCAAAGAAGAAAGTTTATTTTGAAAATTAGATCAGGATACTACAGAAGAATGAGATAACTAACAGTGCAAGAATATAATGTAGTTTGGAATAAGTAGATGACATATTAGTACAACTAGATTCCAAATTCAACTTTATTTTACAAAATGGAAGAAGAAGCAACATAGGAATGATTAGATGGAACTTCTACATTAAAATTGAGAATGGAATAGAGGACAGTTCTATTATTTTAGATGTGATTAACCCATGAGTATGCACAGACCAAAACCTTGGAATATAAAAAGCTTTTAACAAATTCTCAATCATTGAATTGACACATTAGACATACAGCAACATTTTAAAAATTAATCAAATAAATTATTATATCATATGATTAAGAGAGAGGAAAAGAAAATATTTAAGGTTAAAAATTATATGAGAATTCCCAAAAAGTAGGACAAAATGAACATTTCAGAAATGATTTTACCTATTTATATACCAAGAAAAAATGATTACCTAAGTAAAATGTATAAAATATTTGTAGATGTATAAAACACCCATATTAAAATTGAAAACAAAGAGGAATTTAAGTAAATCAGTTTAACAAAATGAAATTGAACTATCCAGGAATTCATCAAAGAGAGGAAAAATACTACCTAAGACAGAATGCATTTACAAGTGGATTATGTTTAAAATTCAAAGAACAATTAAAATTTCATTATTGTTCAAACTTCTTTTCTAAAATAGGAAAATAACTATTCTGATCTAATTCAGTTTCTGAATCATGTTTAGTCTTGAGGGAGACTAAAACAGATAAAGAAAATTCTAGATCCTATATTCTTAATGTGTTTTGGTATGAAAATATTGAATAAAATAGAAAATGTGTACTGCAACAGAATATAATAATTATACATTATGATTATATTAGATTTAAAGTAGTAAACAGGTTATTTCAGCAGTAGGAATCATATAAACATAATAAATAATATTAATAGAATTACATAGACTGTGATTATAAAAATAGATGAGGAAATAGTTCTTTATAAATATGATACACATTCATTTTAAAAAAAAAACTAAATTTCATGTAAATACATTAATTAACATTCCAAGTAATATTTATCTAAAATTTTTTTAAAAAGAACTAATATTATGTGCAAAAGGAAAAATGCTAAAAAGCCTTTTTAATGATGGGAGGTTTAAAGCAAAATCATCCATGATCATTATAATTTGTATATATTCTGAATGTTTTAGGGATATTAATAAAGCCCATGCATAAAGAAATAGGTGGAACAAACTTAGATAAAAGAGAAACAATATTATCATCTTTTGCAAAAATTTTTATTTATATAGCGAACTTCAGATATTCAATTAAAATCCATTCTATATCATATTAATCAAATTATCAAAGGGTTACTTTAGAGAGCTAAAAAAAAAAAAAGGAGGAACAAAACTTATCTCAGGGGGGGAAAAGTTTTTTTTTAAGCTTTAAAAAATTAAAGAGAAATAATGAAAACAGTGTAATGGAAGGGAACTTTGCAGTACCATATCTGAAATTATACTACATAGCTATAATAATCAAAACTATTTAATACTCTTTTGTAAAAAAAAAAAAAAAAAAAAGACGTCAATAAGTGGAACAGATTCACTCACAATTGAAAAAAAGTAGCATCATTTTCTATTACTCCAATAACCCTAAGTAATGAAGTAAGGATTCACTCTTAAATACAAATGACTAGGAAAACTATGAAGCAGTTTGGCAGAAATTGTGTTAGACAAACATTTCACAACACATACAATAATTTGTAAATGAATACATGATCTTCATATAAAAAGTCATATTGTAAACAAATAACGGAGCAGAGAAATAGGTACCTTTTGAAATTATAGATAAAGGAACTGTTCTTGACCAAAGGATACAGATCACAAAAGATAAAATAGGGAATTTTGCTTCTGAGAAATTGAAAATTTTTGTTCTAACAAAATCATCAACTTTAAAATTAGAAATGAAACAATTCATTGAGGCCAAATAAAGTTAACTGTTGTCAGATAAGTAAGTAAGTAATTCAAACATATTAGAACAATACCTATTTCCCAATAATTAAATTAATAAAGAACATGAATAGGCAATTTTTAAATTAAAGCTTTTTATTTTCAAAACATTGGTATGGATAATTTTTCAATAATGACTGTTGCAAAAACCCTGTGCTCCAAATTTTTTTTCCCTCTTTCTCCTCAACCCCTCTCCCAGATGGTAAGTAATCCAATATATGTTATACATGCTAAAATATATGTTAAATCCAATATTTGAAACATATTTATACAATTATCCTGCTGCACAAGAAAATCCCATCAAAAAGGGGAAAAAAATGAGTAAGAAAGTCAAATGCAAGCGAACAGCAACAAAAAGAGTGAAAATGCTATGTTGTGATCTACACTCAGTTTCATAGTCCTCTCTCAGTGTAAATGGCTCTCTTCATCACAAGATTACTGGAACTGGCCTCCAACTCAATATTGGAAAGAGTAATATACATCAGAATTAATTTTCATATAATACTGATGTTGCTGTATATAATAACCTCCTGGTTCTGCTCATTTCACTTAGCATCAATTCATGTACATCTCTCCAGGTCTCTCTAAAATCATCCTGCTGATTGTTTCCTATAGAACAAAAATAATGACATAAAGACATTACAATTGCTGGGGAGAATTTGGGGCAGACTCTTGGTGGAATTGTAAATTAATCTAGCTTTCTTAGTTGATGACCTCAAAAGTCACTAATGTGCATACCCTTCAATCCAATAATTTCACTATTAGACTGATGGTAAAAGTTGAAGTTATTTCCATTAATTAAATCCTATATTAGACAAAATAGACCTATTTAATAAGATCATAAAAAACAAGATCAAGTAAAATCCTATTTTATATTCTACAATAAAATTTCACAGTTCATTACTATATCAGACACATTGCAAGCAACCCCAATCTCCACATGAAACCATCCACTACATGATCATCTTTCATTTTACTTTCATTTTCTAGAAGACTTTCTAGAAACTAATCTTTGTTCAGGATTATGCACGATTTAGCTCCTTTAATTAAACTAATTCTAAAGAATGAGTCAAAAAAGAAATCATAAAAGTTATCCACAAATTCAATGTTACAAATACAATGTTACAAAATATGATATTCTAAAAGAAAAAGGAGCCAAGATTAAAACCAAGAATAAACTACTCAGAAAAACTGACTATAATTTCCCCCCCAAAATGGATATTTAATTAAACAAAGTAGCTTCTTGATAAAAAAGAATAAAGGTGAATGGATATTTTGAGATTCAAATACAAGACTCAAGAAAAGCATAAAAGACAAGAAAAATCATAAGAGGTCAAATTGTATGCATCTGTATATGGGAAGATATAGTAAGGTAACCGTGTATCTTCTAAGAACTTTAACATTATTGGAGCAATTAGAGGGAGTCTTCATTGAAAGAGCATGCAGAATTGAGTTGATTATATTTTATTAGTGTAAAAAGTTGATAAGAAAGGGGGATGCTCTGGGAGAAGAGAAAAGGTAAAAGAATAATGTGAATATTATCTCACATAAAAAAGTCTGCAAGAAAGAGCTTTTATGGAAAAAGGATAAATGCTCAAGGGTAGAGATATGTTGAACCTCACTCACCTTTGAATTGGCTCAAAGGAGGAAAAATATGTCTACATACTCAATTGATAACAGAAATGTTTCTTACTCAATAGGGAAGTAGGAGGGGGAAAGGGATAAGGAAAAGTATTGAGTAGATATGAGAGGACAGATTAAAAGAAAGGAAGTGTAAGCAAAAAACAAAAACAAAAACAAAAACAAAAAAACCCTCAAAACTTTAGAGGAGAAACAGGAAAAAAGAAAAAGGATAACCAAAAGAAAATAAAATAAAGGGAAGCACATAGTACAAAACTGTGAATGTAAATACAATAAAACAGAAACTGATGGCAGAATGCATTAGAAACTAGAACTTAAAATATGTTGTTTACAAGAAACACATTTGAAGCCAAAAGATATAAAGATTTAAAATTGGAAGCCATAACAGAATCTCTTATGCTTTAGCTAAAATTTAAAAAAAATGTAGTGATAGTAATTATGATCTCAAAGTAAAATAAAGTACACGTAATTAAAAGGAATGAGCATAGAAACTATATCTTGCTGAAGGGAATCATAGACAATGAAATAATATCAGTGCTAAACATATATGCATCAAATGGCATAGCATCCAAATTATTAAAGAAACAGCTGAATTATAGGAGTAGATAGTAAAATCATGCTAGTGGGGCATATTACCTTTCTTCTACAACAGCTAGATAAATCTAACTATAAATTAAAGAAAGTCAAGGAGAGGAACAGAATGTAGGGAAAAATAAATTAATAGACCTCTGCAAAAAACTGGATGGAAATTGAATTTAGTATACCACCAAAGCTGTACATGGCATCTTCACAGAAATTGACCATGCATTAGGGCATAAAAACATCACAACAATATGTAGAGGGCAAATATTAAATGCATTCTTTTTAGAGGACAATGCAATAAAGAGGCATTTAATAAATTAGTAGAATTATATATTAAAAGCTAATTGGAAATTAAATTAAATTTAAAGGATGAGTCAAAAAACAAATCATAAAAACAATCAATAATTTCAATGAGAAAGTGTTACAATATTTCTGGTTATAGTCAAACAGTATTTACAGGAAATCATGTAATCTCTTCCTATACATTAATAAAGGAGAAAAAAACAAAACAATGTAATAGCCATCCAATTATAAATACTAGAAAAAGAACAACTTAAAACTCCCCAATTAAACAGCAGAGTGGAAATCACGAAAGTCAAAGGCAAAACTAATAAAAGTGAAAGTCAAATAAATAAAATCTTGAAGGTTTAATTTATACAAGGAATTCAAGGCTATTTCAATAATAGAAAAAACTATTCAGGAGAATGGAGCTAAGATGGTAGAGTGAAGGCAGGAACTTTTCCACCCTCCCAAATCACTCCAAATTTCTTTAAATAATTATTTTAAACAAGTATTAGAACACTAGAACACCCCAAAAGACAGAGTAGAATATTTTTTAGATGAAAACAACTTCAGCTGTGGAACCAAGGTGGGATCCCAGTGTGCAGACCCTGTGCAGTAAGCGTTAGTGTGGGCATTGGTCCTAGCATCAGCTTCATATCAGTAAAGTAGGGATGGGGTCTAGGAATTTGAAATAATGAGAGTAGTAACAATTTCTAGATCTCTCAGCCCAGAGACATCAAAGACAACTTGGAAAGTCAGCAGAAAAGATTTGTGGAACCAGGGGAAAGCACATCCTACAAGCCAGAGCAGGCCACCCCTGTCCTAATCAGGACTCTGTTGCTTTAGGCCACTCAATCTATACTTGGCAAGGACACTCCTAACAGGTCCAGGGCAGAAAAGAAGGCTTGCAATCAAATCCTTAGAATGATCATTGAAAACAGCTTGGGACAGTGTACTCTCCACCCTGAAGACAGAACCCTACTTTAATAAATTGTTATAAGCTAAGTAACAGACTAGGAAAATTAAATAATAATAATAATAATAAAGTTTCTAACTATAGAAAGTTACCATGTTCACAAGAAAGATCAAAATACGTGTTCAGAAGATGATTATGTCAAAGCTCCAACATCCAAAACCCCAAGACAAATAATAATTGGGCTCAACCCATGGAAGAGCTCAAAATAAATTTTGAAAACTAAATAAGAGAAATAGAGGAAAGATTAATCAAAGAATTACAAGTAGTGCAAAAAGAAATAAAAAAAAAACTAATGAAGAGAAGGAAAACTGATCAGTTTGAAAAGGAGGTACAAAAACTCACTAAGGAAGAACATTCTTTACAAATTAGAACTGAGCAAATAGAATCTAGTGACTTTATGAGATATCAAGTTACAATAAAGCAAAACAAAAAAATAGAAAAAGTGTGAAATTTTTCATTAGAAAAAGAACTGAGCTGGAAAATATATTCAGGAGAGATAATGATTTTAAAAAAGTTTCTCTAATAAGGCCTTATTTCTCTAGCTTAGAGGAAATGGTCAAATTTATAAAAAATAAGAGCCATGCTCCCATTGAAAATGATCAAAAAATGATCTGTATGAAAAAGGCTATAATTATATATCCTTCAACCTAAAAACATCACTGTTAGGCATGAATACCAAAAAAAAATTTAAAAAGGCAAATGACCTAGATGTATAAAATATTAATGGCGTCCCTCTTCTCAGGGCAAAAAACTGGAAACTGAGGGAATGCTCATCAGTTGGGGAATGGGTCAATAAATGTGGTATGTGTTTTTGATGGATTATTATTGTTCTATAGGAAATGAAAAGCAGGATGCTCTTAGAAAAGAAAGGTAAAGAAAGCAAACAAACCAAACCAACCAACCAAACAAACAAACCAACCTCTGGAAAGTCCTTTATGAACTCAAGCAAAGTGAAATGCACTGTATGCAAAGTAATAGCAAAGTTATGGGATGACCAGCTGTGAATGACTTTGCTATTCTTAGCATTATAATGATCCATGACTAGTCTGAGGGATTTATGATGAAAAATCTTATCCATACCCAGAGAAGAAAAGTCTGAATACAGATAGAAGCATTCTGTCTGTCTGTCTGTCTCTCTCTCTCTCCTGATTTTTCTCCTCCAAAATGATTCATAAAGTATTGTTTTTTTAAAGTTAATATACATGTATAATCAGAATAAAAAAAAAAAAAACAAAACCAAAACACCAAGAGCAGTATTGCTTGTAACAGGGATAAAGTAAAAGTCTTCCTAATAAGATCAGGGATGAGGCAAGGAGGTCCTTTATTAGCTTTTTATTCAATATTATGCTAGAAATATTATCTAGAACAAAACCATTACTCTTTATACCTATGATAAAATACTTAAAATTTGGTTAGCTAAAAATTGTTTGAAACAATATCTTTAGCAAAGTTGCAAGATATAACATAATCTATATAAATCATCAGCATTTCTATATATTACCAATATAAGCTAGCCAAATGAGAGAGAAAATTTCCATTCAAAATAGCTACAAACATAAAATATTTGGGTGTTTAATTGCCAAGACAAATCCAGGGATTATATGAACACAATTACAAAGCAGTTTTCATACATATAATGAAAGTTAAACATTTGGAGCAATCATCATTGCTCCTAGGTAGGCTGGGTCAAAATAATAAAATTATAAATCATATATAAATATACTTATAAACAATAAATTAAATAATTACTAAATATTTAAAATAAATACATAAATGTAAATCATAAATACAAACAATAAAAATTCTGCTTAAATAAATTTACTTATTTAGTGCCATACTGATCAAACTACCAAAGAATTTTTTTACAATGCTAACAAAATAGTAACAAAATTAATCTTGAATGGGACTGATTGAATGAGTATTTCTCAGTATTGAGTCACATGTTCCCAGAATGAGATCTTGGGGAGGTCATTTACTCTCTGAAGGAATGAACTTTGAACCTGCAATACAGGAAGTTGCAGGAAGTGATATGACCTGTAGAAGGCAGCCAGAATTAGTGATCATTGGTCAAGGATGGTTACATCCTGTTTGTCTATCCAATGAGAAGGCTTGAGTCTTTTGTTTTTAAACCCTGGACAAGCCAGAAGCAAGTCAGGTTCCAGGAGCACATGGTGGGAGTTGGGATGGCTCCCAGGTGTGTGTCTGGGCCTCTCCCCGCACGGATTAAATAAATGTTTTCTCTTTGTACCTGATGATGTCTCTGATTAGTTAATTGAATTGGGAAGGAGGTCTTGCACCTGACCAGTCCCAGACAATCTGAAAGAATGAAAAATCAAAAACATCACAGAAATCAATGAAAAAACATGAAAAAGGTGGTCTCTTTTTTTTTGGATTTCATATTATATTACAAAATGGCAATCATCAAAACAATCTGGTATTGGCAAAGAAATAGAATGGTGCCTTAGTAATATATATTAGGAACACAATACACATAATCTGTAAATGATTACAGTAATCTAGTGTTTGATAAACCCCAAATCCAAATCCTTGGAATAAGAACTCTATATGTGACAAAAATTACTGGAAAAATGGAAAAGCAGTTTCACAGAAACTAGATGTAGACCTACATACAACATGTAATATATACGTATCAATATCTCACACCAAGAAAAGGTTAAAATAGATTAATTATTTAGGTTGAAAAGATGATATCAAAAGCAAATTAAGGGAGCATGTAAATAATGTGCTTGTCAGATCTATGGATAAGACAAGAGTTTGTCACTAAAGAAAAGATAAAAGGGATTATGGAAAATAAAATAGACCATTTTGATTATGTGATACTTTTTTACACAAACAAAACTAAAGCAATGAAAAATAAAAACACAACAGAAAATTTGAGGAAAACCTTAATTTTCAAATCTACAAAGATGAATGATAAATGTCCAAAGAATATGGACAATTTTCAAAAAATTAAATCAAAGCTATTAATAGTCATATGAAAAGTGTTCTAAATCAATTTTGAGGAAAAACTAGATAATACAGTACCAACCTTGGAGTCAGGATGACCTAAGTTCAAATACAACCTCAGAAATTTGACATTTATTAGGTGTATTATCCTGAGCAAATAACTTAATCCCAATCATCTCACACAGAAAAAAAAAAAATCATTATTTATCAGACAATATAGATTGAAACAACTCTGAGATACTATTTCATAACTGGAAGATAAACTAAGATGACAGAAAAGAAAAAGGACAAATGCTGGAGGAGATGTGAAAAAAATGTACACTAATGTCCTCAGTGAACTTGTGAATTAGTCTAACCAATCTTGAAAACCATTTGGAACATAGTGTTATTACACTATGCATATCCTTTGATCCAACAATACTTCTACTAAATCTATATTTCATTAAATTATAGAAAAAATATAGAAAAATTACAGAAAGGACCCCCATGTACAAAAATATTTATTGAAGCTCTTTTTCTGGTGGCAAAGAATTGGAAACTGTGAGAATATTTATCAATTGGTGAATGTCTGAAAAAATGTGGAATATATTGTGATGGAATACTATTTTGCTATATAAATGATAAGCAGAATGCTTTTAGAAAACAGATGCAAAATAAAGTGAGCAG
The DNA here is from genome assembly GCF_048593235.1 of Sminthopsis crassicaudata. Taxonomy (NCBI): domain Eukaryota; kingdom Metazoa; phylum Chordata; class Mammalia; order Dasyuromorphia; family Dasyuridae; genus Sminthopsis; species Sminthopsis crassicaudata. The sequence continues at coordinate 265,077,844 of NC_133619.1, read as the reverse complement.
AACAAGGAAAATATTATACATAGTAACAGCAATACTCTACAGTGATCAGCTATGAATGACTTAGCTACTCTGTTCAAGACAGTGATGCAAGAAAATTATAAAGAAACCATGATAAAAAAAAAAAAAAAATGATCTTTACCTCTAGAGAGAGAACACTGAATGAACACTGAATGCATTTTGTAGAATACTTTTGTATTCTTTTAAAATTGTTTTGTTTTATTTGTATTTTCTTTGTAACAAGGATAATGTTTTGTTAACATTGTCCTGAATAGGACTTAGCTGACCCCACCCAGAAAACAAAGATGAATCTGTTTGTCCTAGGAGTGGAGTCCCTCACTGAGGCAGAGTTGAAGGAGATTTTCTCCTTTAAGGATTTTCAGTTTTGGGGTCCTCTCTTCAACATCACATATATAATTTAAATCAAATTGTTTGCTTTCTTAAGGAAGATGAGGGAGAAAATCAGGAACCCAAAATTAAAAAATGATTGGTAATTTTTTTTAAATTGGAAATATGTAATGAAATTAATAAAAATGAAAAATACCATTGACATATCTCTTTCCACTTTAATTTGAATTCACTCTTCTGGGGATTTTCTGCATGCAAGGATATGTCTCAGTATAGAAGAATCATTACTGTAACTATATCTTCTCAATAAATTATTTTCTTAAGGCCAATTAATGCCAGTTCATTGATTTATAATGGGGAGCACACAAGAGTGAGGTTAATTAGTTATATTGTTTGAAACCATGAAATCTTTATCCATTGAATGCTGAAATGTTGTAGTGTTTACATACTTGTTGAGAAGTCTGTTTTGCCTGTTTGAGTTGAAAGGACACTACCATAGAAGGGCTATTCACATATACAAAATAAATTTTAAAAGGAAGGGGGATTTCTTTTGTATTTCAACATTCGTTTTTTAAATGATAATTTTCTATTTTCAAAATACATGCAAAGATAGTTTTTAACATTCACCCTTGCAAACCTTGTGTTCTAATTTTTTCTCTCTCCCTTCCTTCATCCCTCCCTTAGACAGTAAATAATCTGTGTTAAACATGTACAATTCTTCTATAAATATTTCCACAATTATCATGTTGCACAAGAAAAATCAGATTTATGTGGGTTGTGGTCCCTTTAAGAAACTAGTCCTTTCAGATTGATTTATTCCTTTCTGATTCCCAATCCCTCCTAGCTGATAAGTTATTAATTCAAGAAGCTAGGACCTTTGATTCACAAATCCTGGTCAAAAGCACCCCTTTGAATTCCAATAAGAGATCAGGCTCTCCCAGCCCCCATGGGATCTGAGCCAACTTGGGCTGTTCCAGCCCCCATTCTAATCATCTATTCAGGTTTCCTAACCCCCACCAAGAAAATTCTAGCCCTCGCTGAAACCCATCCAGGAGCTAACTTGGCCCACAGGCCCACAGGCTCCTTTAGCTAAATCTTTCATTATAAAAGAGCCAAGCTGGAGTCCTCTCTTGGCAGAGGGTCAAAACATGCACCATGCTTGGCACCAAGGACTCTGCCCATTGGAACACTGTTTCCAGTGCCATTGTCTCTTTACTTAACACCCTTTACTAACTAGACTTTAAATTTACTTCCAAACCCCATAATAAACCTCTTTTATCAATCTAGGTTTCAGTCCTATAAATTCCTTTACAGGAGACTCTTGCACCACAACTAGACCTCATTTAACTCCCTCTCCTTGCGCTGAATCCAAAGGGGCTGCAGGGGAGCTCTATTTGACTCCATATACCCCGAACCTTCCATTAGACCTCAATTTCATTTGGGTACCCCAAATCTAGACCTCAAGATGAAAAAAATGAGAAAGTAAACAAAAAGCAAACAAACAATAACAAAATATAAAAATAGTATACTATGATCCACATTCAGTTCCCACAGTCCTCTTTCTGGATGCAAATGCCTCTCTCTATCACAAGTCTATTAGAATTGGACTGAATCACCTCATTGTTGAAAAGAGCAAAGTCCATCAGTGTCTCTCCAGACCTTTCTGAAATCCTTCTGCTGATCATTTTTATAGAACAAAAATATTGCATAACATTCATAAACCATGATTTATTTAGCTATACTCCAGTTGATGGGCATCCACTCAGTTTCCAGTTTCTTGCCACTACAAAAAGGGCAGCTATAGACATTTGTGTGTGTGTGTCTGTGTGTGTGTGTCTATACACACACACAGACACACACACATACATATATGTAATTCCTTTTCCTTTTTTATTGATTTCTTTGGAATATAGACTTAGAAGTCATATTTCTGGATCAAAGGGTATATACATATTGATTGCACTTTGGGGCATGATTGAACTTTCAGTGGTGCATATATGCATAATAATATGCATGAATTTGAGAAATACTGCTTAACTTTTCTCAGAAGAAGGGTAATCAGAGCTTCTGGGGGAAATTGATAAATTGATATATAGAGTAATTGAAAGCTATGGCCCCAGGGGAAAATTATAGCAACAGAAAAAAAAAAAGTGATCTTGTGGAGAGCAAAGAATAGCAAAGATCTGCCCAATCAGTGAAATAGAAAAATTCATGTCATGAAGCAATGCTGCTATTCTCTCATTTGCAGGAACTGTTATTTCCAAGAGTGAGGCACAGTAGAAAAGGCTGGGGGCCAAAATCCACAAAGCAATAAAAAAGAAAATGTTTGATAGATGGAAATCAAAACAGTTAACTTATGATCTTGAATTCCATGAGAAATGTAGAGACTAAAGAAGAAATAAATATGTTCACAAATCAAAGAATAAAACTCCAAAAGAGACAGAAAAACAACAACAGAAAAAGGAATCATTTGTAACAAATGCAGAAGATGATATATTAAAAAAATAAATTGAAGGGGATGAGAGGAAAAAGATTTTATTTGATTTGGGGGGATGACTTAGAAAGTCAGGTAAAGAAAAAATTTATATTTCTAAAAACATGAGAGCTGAAGTTGCATCATCTGGGTTGAAGGGGAAACGTTGTATATGACTGAAGAAGGATATAATTCTTCTGAACTTCTAGAGAGGTGAGAAAACTGGGAAATGCGAGGGGAAACATTTTAGAAGAGAGGGTAAAATAAGTAATAAAAGGGTAAAAGGAGAAGATAGGGAAGCAAGAATAGGGTGTAAAGAGAGACTGAGAAGGAAAATAATGAATAAAAATAAGATGGAGGGAAATTAACAAATAGCAATTATAACTTTTTTTAATTAAAGCATTTTATTTTTCAAAACATATGCGTGGACAATTTCTCAACATTAGTCCTTACAAAACCTTTTGTTCCAATTCCTCCCTTCTCCCACACAGTCCCCTAGATGGCAAATAATCCAATATATTTAAAACATGGTAGAAATGTATATTAAATCCAACACATGCTTACATATTTTTACAATTATCATGCTACACAAGAAAAATCAAATTAAAGCAGTAAGAAAAAAAAAGAAAATGAAAGCAAACAACAACAAAAAGTGTGAGAATGCTATGTTGTGAACCACATTCAGTTTCCACTATCCTCTCTAGGTATAGATGGCTCTCTTCATCATTGAACAATTGGAACTGGTTTGAATCATCTCATTGTTGAAGAGATCCAAGTCCATCAGAACTAATCATTGTATAATCTTCTTGTTGCCGTATATAATGGTCTCCTGGATCTTCTAATTTTCCTTAGCATCAGTTTATAAGTCTCTTCAGACCTCTCTGAAATCATCTTGCTAGTCGTTTCTTACAGAACAATAATATTCCATAATATTCATGTACCACAATTTATTCAGCCATTTTCCAATTTATGGACATCCATTCAGTTTTTGGTTTCTTGACACTAAAAAAATGGCTGCCACAAATATTTTTGCACATGTGGGTCCCTTTTCCTCCTTTAACATATCTTGGGAATATAAGTTGAGTAGAAACATTGTTGGATGAAAGGGTATATACAATTTGATAACTTTTTGAGCATAGTTCCAAATTGCATTCCAGAATGATTGGATCTGTTCACAGTTCCACCAATAATGTATTAATATCTCAGTTTTACCACATCCCTTCCAAAATTCATCATTATCTCTTCCTGTCATCTTAGCCCATCTGAGAGGTATGCAGTGGTATCTCAGAGTTGTCTTAATTTATATTTCTCTGATCAATAGTGATTTAGAGCACCTTTTCATAGGACTAGAAATAGTTTCATAGTTTCAATTTCTTTTGAAAATTGTCTAAGTACAATAATCCTTAAATGGTCTCTCCTAGATCTATTTTCCAGGTCAGTTGTTTTCCCAAATTACACATTTTATATTTTGTTTTCTTTTTTCTTCCTTTTTTTTTTTTTTTTTTTTTTTTTTTTTTTTTGTTTTGCTTGATTAATTCTTGATGTCTCATGGAGTCATTCATTTCCATTTGTTTAGTTCTGATATTTAGTGAATTATTTTCTTTATTTACTTTTTTAGGGTTTTTTTATTTTTCTAATTAAATTTTAAATGAATTGTTTTGTTCTATGATTTTTTTTTCCATTTCACAAATTCTGTTTTTAAGGAGTTATATGCTTTTTCCATTTCAATAAGTCTATTTTGGAATAAATTTTCTTCAGATAATTTCTGTTTCCTTTTCCAAATCCTTTTGGAAAGTTCTCATTTCCTTTCCCCATTTTTCTTCTAGCTCTCTTTTAAGATCTTTTTAAAAATTTCTTCTAGGAGAACCTTGTGTGGTGCTTCATATGGAGATGATCTGCTTTTATTCTGCTCAGAGTTTGAAATCTGTTGTTTTCTTTCAATGTGAAACCTATCTATGGTTAGCATTTTGTTGTTGGTGGTGGTGGTGTTTTTTGCTTTTTTACTAATTTTTTTTTTTTTTTTTTAAGTTGAGATCGGCTTTTAGGGCAATGGAAATTGTCTAAGCTTCCTCTACAAGCAACAGTGGCTGCACTGAGTCCACGCCACCTCACTTCCAGTACTAGGTGGGCATGGCCAGGTCCCATGAAATTTTGGTGTTTGGGGGTTCACTCTTTACCTTTTGAATATGCATTGGCTGTTTTATAACTTCTCTGCTGATTTACTCATTTGCAATCAGGTCAGAGTACCCATTCCTGCTGTATATAGATTCTCTAACACGCACCCTGGGACTCTGTGTTGCCTACACTCCATGACATCTATGTTTGTGCTTGGTCCTCCTCCCTCTGTGCCTGATTGAAACAGATGTTTTTTGGAGATCTTCAAAATTATCTTCTTCTGGTAATTTGTTACACTCCCAATATTTGTGAATTCTGCCAATCCAGAACTAATTCAGAGACTGGATTTGGTATTTAATCTGAGGGTCATGGGATGAGGTCATAATGAAATGTGTGTCCTCTTCACCACTTTGGCTCCACACCCTCACAATTATAATTTTGAATGTGAATTAGAAATGAATTGGTGAATGTCAGAAAAAAAGTTGTGTTATAGTATGATAGTGCTACTGTGCTATAAGAAATAATGAGTTCAATAATTTTAGAAAAGCATAGAAAGAGTTGCACAAAATAGTGAAGCACAAAATGACCAGAGCCAAGAGAACATTGTATACAACAGCAATATTGTTTTAAGAACAACTCTAAGTAAATAAATTATATTTTCTGTTATAAGTACTCAAGTAAACTATAAAGAAAATTTGAATAAAATGTTATCTGAAACCAAAGAAAGAAATAAGAGAAATACATATATCTATATCTATACCTATGAGTATATAGACATAGACATGTACCTATGTGTCTAATAGTTTTCTAGCGGTAGAGGAAGGAAAAATGTATATGATAATTTTATTGTATATTTCAGAGGAATAGCAAGTTGTGCATAGTAGATTTGCAGTTTCGTGTACAATCATCTTTTTGATTGTATTGTGTTATGGAAATGTTCATTTTATTCCATAAATTAAAAAAAAGTCAGAAAAAAGAAAGAAAAAAGTTGATTTAAATAAAGTAAAATTCCAAAACTAAGAAAATGGGTGACAACCAGGAGGGAAGTGAAGCTTGAAGATAAAGAAAAATACATGGTAGACATAAGGTAGATTAGGTGCCTAGAATTAAAGTAGATTAAAGAACAGTACTCATACATAAAATACTAAATTTAAATAAAAATAAGGCAAAATCATAATTTCACAAAAATTAAAGACAAATTTAAACCTAAGTCTAATCACATTAAATGTGAATAAATTAAAAAATGAAAAAGGACAGATTGAATAAGAGATCAAAACTTTGCAATATATTGCTTATTAAAAACACACCTAAAAAGTGGGGATTTTTTCCTGGGGAATTGATTAATAGTTGTTCTATTTCTTTTTCTGAAATGGGACTATTTAAGCAATTTATTTCCTCTTCTGTTAATCTAGGGAGCCTATATTTTTGGAGGAAGTCATCCATTTCACTTAAGTTATCAAATTTATTGGCATAAAGTTGGGCAAAGTAACTCCTTATTATTTCTCTAATTTCCTCTTCATTGGTGGAAAGATCCCCCTTTTCATTTGTAAGACTAACAATTTGATTTTCCTCTTTCTTTTTTCTGATCAGATTTACCAAAGGTTTATCTATTTTATTGGCTTTTTCATAAAACCAACTCTTGGTTTTATTTATTAATTCAATAGTTTTTTTTTTACTTTCAATATTATTGATTTCTCCTTTTAATTTTTGTATTTCAAGTTTAATTTTTGGTTGAGGGTTTTTAATTTGGTCTTTTTCTAGCCTTTTAAGTTGCAAGCCCAATTCCTTAATCTTCTCTTTCTCTATTTTCTTCAAATAAGCCTCTAAAGATATAAAATTTCCCCTTATTACTGCTTTAGCTGCATCCCACAGATTTTGGTAAGATGTCTCATCATTGTCATTATCTTGGGAGAAATTATTAATTGTTTCTATAATTTGCTCTTTCACCCAGTCATTCTTTAAGATGAGATTATTCAGTTTCCAATTACTTTTTGGTCTATTTATCCCTAACTTTTTACTGAATGTACCTTTTATTACATTGTGGTCTGAGAAGAAGGCATTTATTATTTCTGCCTTCCTACATTTAATTTTGAGATCTTTATGTCCTAATATATGGTCAATTTTTGTATAGGATCCATGAACTGCTGAGAAGAAAGTATATTCCTTTCTATTGCCATTCAGTTTTCTCCAAAGGTCTATCATACCTAGTTTTTCCAATGTTCTATTTACTTTTTAAATTTCTTTCTTGTTTGTTTTGTGGTTTGATTTGTCTAAATCTGAGAGTGCAAGGTTGAGATCTCCCACTATTATGGTTTTACTGTCTATTTCTTCTTGCAACTCTCTTAACTTTTCCTTTAGAAAGTTAGATGCTATACCACTTGGTGCATATATGTTTAGTATCGATATGGCTTCATTATTTATGCTACCTTTCAGCAGTATATAGTTTCCTTCCTTATCTCTTTTAATTAGATCAACTTCTGCTTTTGCTTGATCTGGGATAAGGATAGCTACCCCTGCTTTTTTGGCTTTACCTGAAGCATAATAGATTCTGCTCCAACCTTTTACCTTTACTCTGTATGTATCTCCCTGCTTTAAGTGTGTTTCCGTAGACAACATATTGTAGGGTTCTGACTTTTGATCCAGTCTGTTATCCGTCTCCATTTGATGGGAGCGTTCATCCCATTCACATTTACAGTTAAAATTACTAATTCTGTATTTCCTGCCATCCTATTATCCCCAGATTATGATTTTTCCCTTGACCCCCCTGATCCCCCTCCCCGATATTTAATTTACAGACCCCCCTTGTGATGCGCAACCCTCCCTTTTTTTTAGTATCCCTCCCTCCTCCCTCCAAGTCCCTTCACTTATTCTCCTTTTCCTTTTCCCTTTTTCTCTCCCCCCTTTTAATGAGGTGAGAGAAAATTCTCTGAAAAACAAATATGTTAATTATTTATTCTTTGAGCCTCTCCTGATGAGAGTAAGATTCACACAATGATTCTCCCCCTTACTAAATTCCCTCAGATATGGTGTATTTTCTATGCCTCTTCATGGGATGTAGTTTCCCTCTTTTTATCATTCCTTTCCCTTTTTCTGAACCGACCTCCTTCCCTTTACTACACCCCCCTTTTTTTCTTTTATATCAGTAAAATCAAATTATCCTTGAGTACTTTTTATATACCCACAACAGAGTTACAGTTCTCAAGGGTTCTGTGTACCTTTTTCTGTGTCTCTTCAGTCTTGTGGATGTAGATCGAATTTTTTGTTTAAGTCTGGTTTTTTTCTTAGAAACATATAGAATTCCTCTATTTCATTGAATGACCATCTTCTTCCATGGAAAAAGATGCTAAACTTACTTGGGTAGTTCATTCTTGGTTGCAGTGCTTGATCTTTTGCCTTACGGAATATCAGGTTCCAGGCCCTTCTATCTTTTAATGTGGAGGCAGCCAGATCTTGAGTGACCCTTATTGTGGCACCTTGGTATTTAAATTGTTTTTTTCTAGCTGCTTGCAGGATTTTCTCCTTTGTGTGGTAATTCTGCAGCTTAGCCATTATATTCCGTGGTGTTCTTTTTTTAGGGTCTGTTTCAGAAGGAGTTCGATGAATTCTTTCCACATCTACTTTCCCTTCTGTTTCTATTATCTCTGGACAGTTGTCTTTGATAATTTCCTGTAAAATAGAATCTAGGCTCTTTTTTTGGTCATAGTTTTCTGGAAGTCCAATGATCCGCAGATTATCTCTCCTAGATCTATTTTCCAGGTCTATAGACTTTCCCAGTAAGTATTTGACGTTGTTCTCCAGCTTCTCATTTTTTTTTTTTTTGTTTTGTTTGACTGATTCTTGGGTTCTCTGTGAATCATTCATTTCTATTTGTTCCATCCTGACTTTTAAGGAGTTATTTTCTTCTTTCACAGTTTTAAGTTCTTTTTGTAAATGCCCAATTTCGTTTTTAAATGAATTATTTTGCTCTATTGAAATTTTTTCCATTTCCCTAATTTTTTTTGAGAATTATTTTCTTTTTCCAATTCAGAAATTCTATTTTCTTGAGTTTTTTTATCTTTTCCAATTCAGAAATCCTACTTTCCTGTGATTTTTAAAGCTTTTATAATTCACAAATTTTGTTTCCCTGCATCTCCTGTGAATTCTTTATTTTTTCCAACTCCAATTTCAGGATGTTGTTATTCTCTATCATTGCTTCCCTTTCCTTTCCCCATTTTTCTTCAAAATCTCTTAACTTTTTAATAGCCTCTTCTAGGAGAGAGTTATGTGATGGGGGGCAGGAATCGTTCCCCTTTAGGTTGTTATCTGCTGAATCTTTGCTGTTAACTTCCACGGGGTTGGATACCTGCTCTTTCTCTGTGTAGTAGGAATCTATGGTTTTTTTGGCTTTTTTGCTCATATTTATAAAAAATCTTTTGGGGTCTGTCCCTGGGGTAGGAAATTATTTATTTACTTCTTTACCAGCTTCCTCCCAGACCGGATGGATGCAGTGGCTCTTGCGCCTGAGCTAAAATAGAGCTCTGGGAGAGAGTTCCCCACCCCCTCCCTGGAAGTGCCTCAGAGGTGACTAGCACTGCTGTGCCTTGAGGGCGTTGTGTTCTAGCGGCTTCCCTGACTTTTGAGATTGAAGTAAAGAAGGCACAAAGCCCAGCCTATGCTTCCTGGTGGGGCGTGGATGTCTGCAGCAGGTGACGTGAAAAGCCCCTGTGCTCAAACTGGAAGTGTCTGCTAGAAACCGTGGCCCCTAGTTCAAAGGTTCTGCTTCTCTGGGACTTCTGGAGGTGAGTTCCACACCTGAGTTCGACCCCCTCCAGCTAAGCTAGGCAGTGTGTGTTGCCTTGGGCCGTATCTGCCCTTGTCAATCTCTTAACTAGTCTTAGATGGGAGCTGAGGCCACACCCCCTGGTGCCGAGATCTGCTGAGTCACCCCCAGGATCTGGGGAAAATCTAATCTATCTGAATTTTTAAAGTGTTTAGATTTCCCTTCTGAACTGCTATATTATAAGCATAGAAGAGCTAACAGCCTGTGCCAGATTCCTTTATCTCAGTGGCTTCTCTGATCCCAGAGCCCTTCCCAGTGCAATCGGTGCAGTATGCTAGCACCCAGCCGTCTGTGCTGGCCTCTCTTCTTCCTCCCCTGGGAACTGACCTTTTCTGTTGAAACTCCAGATTCTCTTCAGCTGGTAAGTCGTGCTTCCAGTCCTTGTGGTATCTATCAGTCCAGGGCTATTTCTGAGGCTGATTTATCTAATTGGTTGTGAGGGAGTAAGGACGTTCACAGAGTTGTGTGTTTCTTCTCCGCCAAATTGGCTCCACCGATCACCATACACTCTTGCTGTTATTGTGTATTATGTTTTCCTAGTTCTACTTGTTTTGCTCAGAATTAGTTTGTGTAAATCTTTCCAGGACTTTCTAAAATTATCTTGTTCAACATTTTTTATAGAGCAGTTATATTCCATTACCTTTATATTCAGCCATTCCCAAGTTGAGGAAGGCAAATATTTTAATGAAGATTTTTGTTTTTGACAAATCTAAAAGATAAAACAAAAGGGAGAATATTGGATAGGACAAATTACTGGAAAAAAAACTAGAGATAAGAAACATGATATACTCTAATATAATTTCTAAAGGAAGGAAACAAGCATTGATTGTGTTTCTACTGGATTCTTAGGCATAGGTACTGTGCTAAGCATTTTACATATAATATGCCACTAAATCCTCCTAACAACCCTGTGAAATAGGGGCTCCAATTTACTGATAAAGATATACATATATATATATATATATATATATATATATATATATGTATATATGTATATATATATATATGTATATATATATATATATTTTTTTTTCAGGACCATATGTAACTTTTTTTTCACTTTTTTTAAAATTAAAGCTCTTTATTTTCAAAACATATTCAAGGATAATTTTTCACATAGCCTTGTGTTTCATATTTTCCTCTCCTTCCCCCCAACCCCTTCCCTAGATAGTGAGTAATCCAATATATGCTATACATATTAAAATATATGTTAAATCCAATACCGTATGTAACTTTTATAAAATTTGCTAGTGTATTAGAGGATAGAGATATTACAAGTAATAATGAAAAGTTGTAGTACTAATAAATACATTCTTTACAAACTATAACACTAAAGACAATGGAAATCCCATTTCAAATAACTACAAAATATATAAAATATCTGAAAATCAATCTATTAAAGCCAACAAAATACTTTTATATATTCAACTAAAGTATTCCCTTAAATACTTTTAATGCTTGGAAGAATATTCAGTGTTCATTCTTGCTCTATGCCAACATACTAGAAACATCATTTTAAAGTTTTAATGGTATGTCACCCAAAGTATACAGGAAATTATCACAGAGCCAAGGGAAAAAACTCAGAAACGTTTTGATTTGTACTTTTTTTTTTCTTTTTATTGATGATATGCAGTTTTCTTTGTTATTAATAATTTGTACTTCTTTTGAGAAATATTCATTTATATCCTTTGACCACTTATCATTGGGTGATGATTTTTTTTTGTTATATATCTCTCTGGTGTATCTAATTTATGTTTTATATCTATGTTGGAACTAAATTTATTGTATATCTATTATAATCTAAATGTAAATCTATCTTTCTATCTATCTATGTATCTATATATCTATCAATATCTTTATAGCTATATAAATTATAGCTGTATTTCTATTTCTATATCTCTGTCATCTTATCTATTGTCTATATTTTAATTTACTACACATCATGGATACTAAATCCTTGTCAGAGAAATTTAATACTAACTTTTCTCCATATATTTCTAAACCTAGAATCATTAATGCACACAATAACTGCAATAATGTAAATGAAATGAACACAAATAATCAAATATAAATGCTTCAAAATTATGAAGAAAATCATGCTTCAAAATAAGAGATACAGTATTTTTAGTTTTTTGATGTATTGATCAGTTTTGATTATTTTTCTCCTTTCTTTGCTTTATTCTTTTAAATATTATTTCATATGTGATTTCATTGTGGGAGAGGAAAGGGGAAGGCAATTAAGATACTTTTATAAAATGCAGAAAGCATGTAAAACAAGTAGATGAAATAAAAATATCAAAGATGAAAGTCAGAAAGTTACATTTCAAAATAATTTCCCCCTTTCATGTCTGTATTTTCATATTTGAAGCAGATTTAAACAAAAGTAAAAGGCAGGGAAGAAGCAGCAGGATCAGATGGACTTGAAATAAAGTAAAATATTTTGTTTATATATAAATTTTATAGTAGTAATAGAACTGAAAAAGAAAAACACAATTATATGAGTCATGAGGTAAATTGTTTCTAAATCAAGCTCTTCTCTAAGTTTCCCATGAGGTATTCACAGTGAAGAGGCAATCTGATTCTTTGTTGGCATGGTATGTGAATTTTTAAAATTCCAAAAACTGTATCCTAGAATAGCTCAAGTAGATCATTCTGCTATCTTCTATATTTGAGAAAATGAGAAAGATGCAGGACATCTAATAATGTCTAATGTTTCTTTACAGATAATCAAGAGGGACTAAAGAGTATGTTTTTGTTTCAGTTAGTTACCCTTACTTCCTCCACCTCCAACCTAAATTCTCAGGAGTAAGATTAAAGGGTAAGTGTAATTCTCTGGAGAGTAAGGATTTTGGATACAGGGAATCTGAGTTTAAATTTCTACTCTGTTATTGATCATTTGCCTGACTTCATAAAAAAATGAGTTCATTTCTCTGGGTCTCAGATTATGTGAGGCTTTGACTAGATGACCACTGAGTCCCAGTGGAGTTACAGCATATGCAACTGATGTATTTGTTCTAAAATCAATGTCCCGGATATCTACTGAATGTGCAATGGAAATGTTCAAGCTATAAAGCACCTTCAAAACAGTAAAACATCATTCAAAACCTTTGATGCTACGCAAAACTTATACCCCATTGTATAGTATGCTTTCAGGGCCTCTACTTTAGAATGAAGAGATGCTGCCAGAATATCCATACATAGGAAACACATTTTCCCTACAAAACTTTTGTTGTTGTTTGTTGCTGTTTATTTGTTTCGAGTAGATACTTCTGTACATAGATTTTGAATAGTCAATTATATGAATAATCAGTCATTACATTATGGCTTCTATTATTATCTAATCTATCTTATTCCAGAGATAGAAAACCAAAATACACTACTTTTAAGAGTTTCCCCTCTCAGAACAAATCCATCTCACATCTATTCATGATGCCATCAGCCATCAAGGGTCAGTAAAATATGTTCCCCATAAGCTCTGAGGTTCTCTGTTGACTCACATATCCAAACTGACCTCATATGGTTTTCATGACCATGAACATAACAGATAGATCTGGATAGTGCCCACTAATTCTTGCTACCATGAATGGGATGAATAAAAATCTGGTAAAGAACTCTTCTTTATTACATTTTCTCAGCAGTAGGGTAATATCAAGGACTTCTAATGCATCTAAAGCATCATTGCACTTTTAAAGTATTAAATAATTTCTCTTAGTGCCGTAAAAATCATGAGCTCTCATCCTCCATCCTGAGGAAAGACCCAGACTAGCCATATTTCACTCTCCTAACTTTGCCACCATATTTTAGCTGCCTGAAGAAGGAAAGAAATAAGTAAGTAGAATTGTCTTTTGTTGTAGTTAGCATTTTTTTAAACTTTATTCTGAATCAGAATTTCTCTGTATTCTGTCCTTCTGGCTTACTTCTCCCTTTGGTGATTTCCTCTTAGAATTTCCATTTTAATAATGGCCCAGATCAATCATCATTCATTTCTCAGACTTTCCCTAGCATGCTTCTCTATCCATTTAAAGCATACTTTCCATCCCCATGCCCATGCAGTTTCACAACTCACTTTATTTCATGTCTTAATTTATTAAAATAAAAGTTCCTGGTGAGTAGGAACTCTTTTTTTTTTTTTTTTTTTTTTTTTGCTTCATTTTGCCTCTCCAGAACTTATGTCAGCATTTAGCATATAATAATAAGTTCTTGTTAACTTAACTTGTCAATTGAGAGCTTTAGTCTAATTTCTTCTACCATATCCAAAACTATCATTGATCTCTTTTCATGCTCTTTAAGAATACTTCCAGATATTAATGGTATGAAGGCATTTCAAACCTTTTAGATAACTCATATCTCCCGACTATTTTCTCCATCAATTTTGGGAAAGTGGCAGGTGTCTCCAAGATGCTTATATTCATAATTGAGTAGGCTTTGTAGCCTCTAGTTTCTACTAACATTTGTTTTGCTAATGGTTCCATTTTCCATCAGGTTTTCTGATGTGCCTTGAATCTGCATTTATAATTTCACATTTTTAACTTTTCATTGCCTACAAACAAAAAGGATGATACAGAGTTAATTTAAATTGGTCCTTCCTAGTGGCAATCTACATTACATCTCTACATTTATGCATCTTTATACTAGGTTCATCTGTTGGTGAGAATGTGATGGCATCCGTTATATTTTCAGGAATAAAAAAGGCTATGTGCCTTCCCTCTCTTCATTTGCTGTAATCTGAGTATATTGCTAACCTTAGATATACTGCTACTCTGTATATTTTCTATAGTCTAGAATTCAACTATATCAAAAGTCAAATTGATTTGTCTTTTACCCTCTTTCTGCTATAATTTGTCTTTCCTTAATTTCATAATTCTTCTCAATTCCTTTAGACACCTGACAAACTCCCCCTCGACATCAGGGAGTTTACAATTGTCACTGTTTCTGTTATTTTTGAATAATTCAATGGAGCATATAATTCACAGAGAACTGAGTGATCATCTAGTCTCCAACCTTGTGTTTCATTTATCTGGTATTTCTTTTGTCATGTGGCTGCATTACTTGGAGACTTCTGATTTTTTCCATTATGCAACAGGAAGCTCATTATGGAGGAAATTTCATGATTTTGCAAGTTCTCAATAGTCTTAGAACTGCACCTTATCAACCCCCTTGGTCTTTCTCATTAGAGAATGAAGACATGACCTATCAAGCTTCTATTTGAAAAAGAGGTTCAGCTCAGAACATCTAATTTCTCATTTTACTGTAATACTTTGGTATTTTTACTTTTCCAAGTCTCTGTGTCAGATATCTTCCCAGATTTCCTGTCTCATTCAGGTTTTTAGTTCCTTTGGTGTAATGTCATTCTACATTAGATTGTAAATTCCTGAGGACAGGGGACTGTGTTTCTCTTTTCATATTTATATCCCCAGTGCCTAGGGTAGCGATAAGCACATAGTAACTGCCTAATGACCACATATTATCCTTATTTTTAATTTTTGTCTATTCCTAAAGTCAGAAGAACCTAAAAATTTTCCATTTCAAATAAACTACAAGTTTTGTTTAAAGTAGCTCATGACATTATTTGTTCAAAATATTTTTCCACAGTAACAATATTTAACAGAATTTCAATATGTAGAAAACTGTATTTTCCCATATTTTACCCAATGATAAAATAAATGATGCTCTAATTACTTGACATTGTCAACTAACAATAATGCAAATATGCAAATTAATAGTAATTGGAAGTATGATGGAATTCCATTTGCTGACCAAAATTTTTTTCAAAAATTAGCAAGATGTTGAATTAACCTCAACTCTATATTCAATGCTTATAGTAGCAACACTGGAAAAACTACTTTAAAGGAAGCAAAATTATAGAAATAAAAATAATAATCAGATTTTAGACACTGAAAATATTTTAAGATATCTATCCAGATAACTTCCTATTTGTACCAATGGTGGGGCTCAGGGTTGAAGCAGGATTACTCAGGATATATAAGCTTCCACATTAAATTAACCAAAGGTCTGGAATCTGATATTCTGAAAGACAAAGGAACTTGGAATGCACCCAAGAATAAACTACCCTGCTAAACTGAGCATTTTTTTCCAGTGAAGAAGACTATTATTTTTATTTCTATAATTTTGCTTCCTTTAAAGTAGTTTTTCCAGTGTTGCTACTATAAGCATTGAATATAGAGTTGAGGTTAATTCAACATCTTGCTAATTTTTGGAAGAAAATTTTGGTCAGCAAATGGAATTCCATCATACTTCCAATTACTATTAATTTGCATATTTGCATTATTGTTAGTTGACAATGTCAAGTAATTAGAGCATCATTTATTTTATCATAGGGTAAAATATGGGAAAATACAGTTTTCAATGAAATGGGTGAATTCCATTTATTTCTGATGAAAAGACTAGATATAAACAAAAATTTGATCTCCAAATATAGGACTCAAGAGAACCATAAAAAGGCAAAAAGAAATCTTGAGAATTGTATTTCTGTTATGGGTATAAATAGAGACTGCATGTATAATTTGATTTTACTATTATAATATAAAAAAGGAAGTAGTGATGGAAAGGGGATTGTACCAGAAAAAAAGGAAAAGTGGAGGTAAAACATGGGAAATTACATCTCCTGAAGAAGCAAAGGAAACATTATATCTGAAGGAAAGAAGGGAGAGGGATGAACATTGTATAAATCTTACTCTCATCAGATTTGGCTCAAAGAAAACATATTAGACATATTTGGTTTACAGAGAAACCTCTCTCACCTTATTGAAAAGTGGGAAGGGAAAAGCAAAAATGAAAGGGATAGGCTAAATAGAAGGGAATACAGAAATAGCAAGGGAAAGGTATAAGAAAAGGGGGAAGACTCTAAGGGGAAGGTATTCTAAAGAGGAAAGGCTGCCTGAGGCAAGTGGTGACCATAAGTTAAATACTGGGGAGGGAGGTAAGGGGAAAAGGAAAGAGAAAAGTATAATCTGAAGGTAATAAGATGGCAGAAAATACAGAATTAATATTTTTAACTGGTAATGTGAATGGGGTGAACTCTCCCAAAATGCAGAGGGAGATAGTAGACTGGATTAAAAGCCAGAATGGTATAATATGTTGTTTATAGGAAAAATATTTAAAATATGGTGATAAAACACAGAATAAAGATAAAAGGCTGGAGCAGAATCTATTATGCTTCAGGTGAAGTTAAAAAAAAAAAAAAAAAAAAAAAAAAAAAGCAGGGTAACTCTCCTGATCTCAGATCAAGCAAAAGCAAAAATTGATCTAATTAAAAGAGATAAGGAAGGGAACTCTATCTTACTAAAGGGTACCATAGATAATGAAGCAATATCAATACTAAACATATGCACCAAGTGGTATAGCATTGAAATTCCTAAAGGAGAAGAGAGCTGCAAGAAGAAATAGACAGCAAAACTATAATAGTGGGACATCTCAACCTTACACTCTCAGGACTAGATAAATCAAAATCACAAAATAAATAAGAATGAAGTTAAAAGGGTAAATAAAATACTAGAAAAGTTAGGTATGATAGATCTTTGGAGAAAACTGAATGGAGAAGAAGGGAGTACACTTTCTTCTGGGCAGTTCACGGAACCTATACAAAAATTGAACATACATTAGGACATAAAGATCTCAACCAAATGCAGAAAAGCAGAATTAGTAAATGAACTCTTTCAGATCACGATGCAATAAAAACTATATTCAATAAAAAGCCAGGAAAAAAATAGACCAAAAAGTAATTGGAAACTAAATAATCTCATCCTATAGAATGAATGGGTGAAACAGCAAATCATAGACACAACTAATAATTTCATCCAAGAGGATGACAATAATGAGACAACATACTAAAATTTGTGGGATGAAGCCAAAGCAGCAATAAGAGGAAATTTTATATCTTTAGAGTCTTACTTGAATAAAACAGAGAAAGAGAAAATCAATGAATTGGGCTTGCATCTAAAAAAGCTAGAAAAAGAGCAAATTAAAAACTCCCAATCAAATACTAACCTTGAAATTCTAAAATAAAATGAGAGATTAATAAAATTGAAAGTAAAAAAAAACTACTCAATTAATAAATAAAACTAAAAGTTGGTTTTATGAAAAAACCAACAAAATAGATAAACCTTTTTAAAAATTTGATTAGAAAAAGGAAAGAGGACAATCAAGTTATTAGTCTTAAAAATGAAAAGATAGAACTTTCCACTAATAAAGAGTTAGAGCAATAGGACTTACTTTGCCCAACTTTATGCCAATAAATTTGATAACCTAAGTGAAATTGATGAATATCTACAAAAACAGAGGAGGAAGTAAATTGCTTAAATAGTCTCCTGAGTGTCTGAATAATCCTTTTTAAGGACCACATGTCTCACCCTTTGGCATGAGGTAGGACCTAGAAATTGCCTCCTTTACCTAACCTAAACTAACCATGACAGGTAGAAGTCCTACCTTTGATAAAAGCAGAAAAATAAAAGTCCAAAAACTTTTGCCAAGTGGTGATTCCACTCACCATCATCAATATAGGGAATGTATGTTTGCTTCCAGACAATATGAAATAAAGGACAAGAACAAAAATGGTATCAAGATCAACTCTTTCCCTGGCAGTACATTACTTAACTTAAAAAGGCAACAAGACAAGATTAAAGTGGAGGAAGAGTTGATGTGAAACTTTTCATTTGCAAATTGTTGGCACTCAATGCAGCCTTTGAGTCTGGGCAACAGAATATAGATCAATTCTCTACCATTTGTGCTACTTAGGACCTGACAATTAACACCAGGAAAACAGGGGATCTCCAACAGCCAACATTATTATATGATTCGGAAACCAATTTGAGATTACAACAAATGGAGACTTTTTTTTCACAATGGAAAAGTTCATTTTTGCAGTGTCCTTTCTAGGGACTTTCACATAAATGATGGGATTGATGCAAACATTGCCATAATTATAAATGGTTAGGAAGCTCAAAAAAATGTGGGAGAGAAGAGGTATTAGGTTGCCTAGCAAATTGGAAGTCTCCAAAGCCTGTGATGCCTGGGAAGTATACGAAGGCTATGCCAAGAAACAATTACACCTCCATTTGAATTTTCTTTTTTTTTCTGTTTGTTTTTTTTAATTGAAGATTTATATTTCCTAAACATGGGCAAGAATAATTTTTCACCATTGACCCTTGCAAAACCTTGAATTCTGATTTCCCTCCCTTCCCCTACCCTCCTTTCTTATATAGGAAGTAATCAATATATGTTAAACATGGCAAAAATATATGTAAATCCAATATAGATATTTGTAGTTATACAATTATCTTGCTGCACAAGAAAAATCACATCAAAAAGGGAAAAATGAGAAAGAAAATAAAATTCAAGGAAAAGATAACAAAAGAAGTAAAAATGCTAGTTTATAATCCATACTCAGTTCACACAGTCTTCTCTCTGGGTATAGATAGTTCTCATCATCACAAAATTATTGGAATTGGCGTAAATGTTGAGAACAGCTACATCAATCAGTTTTGATCATCATATAATTTTTTCATTTACTTGTACAATGAAATCCTGTTTCTACTCATTTCACATAGCATCAGTTCATGTAAGCCTCTCCAGGCCTCTCTGAAATTATCCTGCTGGTTGTTTCTTATAGAACAATAATCTTCCATAACATTTATATACCATAATTTATTCAGCCATTCTCCAACTGATGGGCATCCATTCAGTTTCTAATTTCTTTCCACTGCAAAAAGTGCTGCCGCAAACAATTTTGTCCATGTGGGTCCCTTTCCCTCCTTTAAGA
Source organism: Sminthopsis crassicaudata (assembly GCF_048593235.1). Lineage (NCBI taxonomy): Eukaryota > Metazoa > Chordata > Mammalia > Dasyuromorphia > Dasyuridae > Sminthopsis > Sminthopsis crassicaudata. The sequence continues at coordinate 265,058,314 of NC_133619.1, read as the reverse complement.
TTTCTTTGGGATATAAGGCCAGTAGAAATAGTGTAGGATCAAAGGGTATTCCCAGTTTGATAAGCTTTTGACCATACTTCCAAATTGCTTTCCAGAGTGGTCAGATCAGTCACAATTCCATCAGCAATGTATTAGTACCTCAGTTTTCCCACATCCCCTCCAACATTGTACATTATCTTTTCCTGTCATCTTAGCCAATCTGAGAGGTGTATAGCGATATCTCAGAGTTTTCTTAATTTAATTAATTTCTCTGATCAATAGTGTTTAGAACACCTTTTTGTAGGACTAGAAATGGTTTTAATTTCTTCATCTGAGAATTGTCTGTTCATATCCTTGGAGAATGACTTGAATTCTTAGGAATTTGTCAGTTCTCTATATATTTTAGAAATGAACCTTTATCAGAACCCATAAATATAAAAATATTTTCCCAATGTATTGCTTCCCTTCTACTTTTGTCTGCATTAGTTTTGTTTGTACAAAAAACGTTTTGACTTCCTATAATCAAAATTATCTATTTGGTGTTAAGTAATGAGTTCCAGTTCTTCTTTGGCCACAAATTCCTTCCTTTTCCACAGATCTAAGAAGTAAACTATCATATGTTCTTCTAATTTGCTTATGTAACTCTTTGTCTAAATCATCAACCCATTTTGACTTTTTCTTGGTATATAGTGTTAAGTGTGGGCCAATGCCTGTCTAGTTTCTGCCATACTAGTTTCCAGTTTTCCCAGAAGTTTTTGTCAAATAATGAGTGCTTATGCCAAAGCTGGAGTCTTGGGGTTTGTCTAACACTAGTTTGCTATAGTCATCGACTATTTTGTTCTGACAACCTAACTTTTTCCAAGGATCAACTAGTCTATTTCTTAGCCAGTACCAAATAATTTTGATATTGGCTACTTTATAATATAGTTTTAGGTGTGGAACAGCTAGACCTCCTTCATTGATGTTTTTTCAATAATTCCCTTGAAATTCTTGACCATTTATTCTTCCAGGTAAACTTTGTTATTATTTTTTATATTTGTAAAATAATTTCTTTGGAGTTTGATTGGTATGGCAGTAAATAAGTAAATTAATTTAGATAGTATTGTCATTTTTATGGTATTTGCTCAGCCTGCCCATGAACAATTGATATTTTTTCCAATTGATTAGATCTGACTTTATTTTTGTGGAAAGTGTTTTGTAGTTTTGTTCATATAGTTCCTGCCTCTTGGCAGATATATTCCTAAATATTTTATACCATTGGCAGTTATTTTGAGTGAAATTTCTCTTTGTGTCTCTTGCTGCTGAATTTTGTTAGTAATATATATATGGGATTTATGTGGATTTATTTTATGTCCTGCAACTTTGTTAAATTTGTGAATTGTTTCTAATACTTTTTTAGTTGATTCTCAAGGGTTCTCTAAGAATATCATCATATCATCTGCAAAGAGTGATAATTTGGTTTTCTCATGACCTACTCTAATATTGAATAGTAGTGGTGTCAGTGGGAAGCCTTGTTTCACTCCTGGTCTTATTGGGAATGGTTCTAGTTTGTCACCATTATATATGATGCTTGTTGATGGTTTTAAATAGAAGCTACTGATTATTTTAAGGAATAGTCCATTTATTCCTATACTCTCTAGTTCTTTTAATAGGAATGGGTATTAGATTATATCAGATGCTTTTTCTGCATCTATTGAGATAATCATATGGTTTTTGTTAATTTGGTTATTGATGTAGTCAATTATGCTAATGGTTTTCCTAATACTGAATCAGCTCTGCATTCCTGGTATAAATCCTACTTGATCATGATGTATTATCCTGGTGATGACTTTTGGTAATCTCTCTGCTAATATTTTATTTAAGATTTTTTTGCATCAATATTCATTAGGGAACTTAATCTAAAATTTTCTTTCTCTGTTTTCACTTTACCTGGTTTAGGTATCAGTACCATATATGTGTCATAAAAAGAATTTGTAGGAATTCTTCTTTTCCTATGTTTTTCAAATAGTTTATATAGTATTGAAGTTAATTGTTTTTTAAATGTTTAGTAAAATTCACATCTAAATTCATGTGACCATGAAGATATTTTCTTAGTGATTTTTTTCTTTTTCTAAAAAGTGACTATAAAAAAATTTATTTACTCTTCTGTTAGTCAAGGTAATTATATTTTTGTAGATATTCCTCCCTTTTACTTAAATTATCAAATTTATTGACATACATTTAGGCAAAATAACTCATAATTATTGCTCTAATTTCCTCTTCATTAATGGAAAGGTTTCCCTTTTCATTTTTGAGGCTAAAAATTTGATGTTTTTATTTCCTTTTTCTAATCAAATTATATATATATGTATATATATATATATATGTATATACACACATATATGTATATGCACATATATGTGTATATACATATATATGTGTATATACATATATATGTATATACACATATATTATTTTAGCTATTTTGCTGTTTTTTCATAAAACCATCTCTTAGTTTTATTTATTAATTCAATAGTTTTTTTACTTTAAATTTTATTAATCTCTCCTTTTATTTTCAGAATTTCAAATTTGATATGTAATGGGGAGTTTTAAATTTATTTTTTCTAGGGTTTTTTTTTTTTAGTTGTAAGCCCACCTTATCTTTCTCTATTTTATGTAAATATCTGGAGATATAAAACTTCCTCTAATAACCACTCATTATTGTCATTCTCTAGGATAAAGTTATTGATTGTGTATGATTTGCTGTTTCACACATTTATTCTATAGGATTAGATTATTTAGTTTCTGATTAATTTTTGGTCTATTTTCCTCTGGACTTTTATTTGCATGTGATTTTACTTCATCTTGATCTGAAAAAAAGCATTTATTATTTCTGCCTTTCTGCATTTTATTTTGAGGTTTTTGTGCCTAATACATGCTCAATTTTTTGTATAGGTTCCATGAACCACCGATAAAAAAGTATACTCTTTTCTGTCTCCATTCAATTTTCATCAAAGATCACACCTAACTTTTCTGAAATTCTATTTACCTTCTTAACTTCTTTCTTATTTATTTATTTATTTATTTATTTGTTTGTTTGTTTATGTATTTATGGTTCAATTTATCTAATTCTGAGAAATCAATGTTGTGATTCCCACTAGTATAGTTTTGCTGTCTCTTTCTTCTTGCAACTCTTTTAACTTTTCTAGGCATTTGAATGCTATACCACTTGGTCCATATATGTTTAGTATTGATATTGCTCTATTATCTATGATACCCTTTAGCAAGATATAGTTTCGTCCCTTATCTCGTTCATTTATATCTATTTTTGCTTTGTCTTGATCTGAGATAGAATTGCTACCCCTGCTTTTTTTGCTTTAATAGATTCTGCTTCAGCCTTTTTACCTTTACTCTGTATGTATCACTTTGATTTAAATGTATTTCTTTTAAAGAACGTATTGTAGGATTCTGGCTTTTAATTCAGTCAGCTATCTGCTTCTGTTTTATGGGAAAATTGATCTTATTCCTATTCACAGTTAAAATAACTAATTTTGTATTTCCTGTCATCACATTTACCTCTGCTTTTCTCTTTTCTCATCACCTCCCTCAAACAGCCTTCCCTCTTTATAGCCTTTGCTCCATTTTTACACCTATTCCATATTACCTTTTCCACCCTTCTATTAGCCTTCCCTCTTTTGTTCCCCTTTCCTCTCTAATTTCCCTATAAGGTGAGAAAATTTTCTCTGTGAAATCAGATATATCTATAATTCTCTCTGAGCCAAATCTGATGAGAGTAAGATTTATGCAATGTTCATCCCCCTTCCTTCTTTCCCACAATTATAATAGGTCTTCTTTGCCTCTTTAAGAGTTGCAATTTCCCTCATTTTCCCTCCATTTTTCTCTTTTTTTCTAGTACAACCCCTTTCCCCCCCTCTAGTTTCTTTTTCATATTATCACAATAAAATCAAATTATATCCATGCTCTCTCTAAGTGTACCCACAACAAAAATATGGTTCTCAAGACTTCTTTCCTTTTTAACTTTTTATGCTTCTCTTGAGTTTTGTTTTTAGAGATCAAATTTTTGTTCTTTAGAAATAAAAGAAATTCACCTGTATCTTTAAATGTCCATTTTCCTCCCTGAAAGATAATACTCAATTTAGCTGGATAGTTGATTCTTGGCTGCAATCCAAGTTTTTTTTTTGTTTTGTTTTGGTTTTTTTTGTTTCCCTTTTGGATTATCTGATTCCAGGTCCTTCAATTCTTTAAGGTGAAAGCTTCTAGATCCTGGGTAATCCTGATTGTGGCTCTTTCATATTTGAATTGTTTCCTTCTGGCTGCTTGCAATATTTTCTCCTTGATTTGATAATTCAGAAATTTAGCGACTATATTCCCTGGAGTTTTCATTTTGGGGTTTTTCAGGAGGTGATCCATGAATTCCTTCAATGGATTCAATGGCTACTTTACCTTCTGGTTCTAGGACATCAGATTATTTTTCCGATGATTTTCTGGCTTCCAGGAAGTCCAATAATCCTTAGATTGTCTCTTCTAGATCTGTTTTTCTGGTCAGTTGTTTTTCTAATGAAGTATTTTACATTTTCTTCTATTTTTTCATTTTTTTTTTTTTGCTTTTGTTTGACTTAATCTTAAATCTTAATGAGTCATTCACTTCCATTTGTTCAATTCTAATTTTAGTGTATTATTGCCTTCAGTTACTTTTTAAAGCTCCTTTGTATTTGGCCAATTTTTAAACAAGTTGTTTTTTTTTTATTGCATTTTTCCTTTTCATAAATTCTGTTTTTTAACAATTGGTTTCTTTTTCATATCTATTTTGTAAGAAGTTATATGTTTTTTGAATTTCATCATATCTATTTTTAAGGAGTTTTCTTCTGTTTTTCTTTTTTCCATATCCTCGTTCTTTCCCCCTTTTTCTTCTAACTCTCTTTTAAGATCCTTTTTGAATCTTCCAAGAAAGCCTTGTGAAGTGGGGACCAAGTCATTCCTTTTTAACTAGGACAGAGTAGCCTAAGAACCTCACAGAAGATTCCCTAGTGCATAAATGCAGCATTGCTCTGGCTCCCACCCTAGCTCCTTATCCCAGGCTCCCTGTTGTGTAGTCTAGGCTTGGCAGACTGTTCCCATGTCCAATTATAATAGACCTGTTGTGAAGTTCTTCCAAAGTATCTTCTTTGGGAAAAAGTGCTGTACTCTGAACATTTATGGATTCTGTCTCTTCAAAACTAGTTCAGAGGTTTAATCTGCTGTTGGTTTGAAAGAATGCTTCAGAAGGTCACAGAAAGCTATGTCTGTTTTCTGCCATCTTGGCTCCAGCCCCCTCCATTTGAATTTTCTCAGAAAGATTTAGAAAATTACCTGATAAGAAATTAGAAACTTAGTTCCTTTCTTGATCTGCATTTCCAAGTATTCAAACAGTACTATAAAGAACACAACTCAGATGTGTTGGCCACATTATGCTAATGCCAAATATGTTTGCTTAAAAGACTACTTTATGGACAACTCAAGGAATAATGGCAAGTGCTCACATGGAGGTCAGAAAAAGGAGTAAATGATATTTTTGAGATATCTCTGAAGAAATTTGGAATTGACCGTGAGGCAAAGGAGATGCTGGCCAGGATTGTCCAGCATGGCATGCTTACAGAGAAGAAAGTAGACAATTCTTTGAGCACAGCAGAATTGCAGTAGCTAAAAATATAGATATGTTGCACAACTTTAGAGGCATCTCAATTATGAATGTTCAAATGGATTATTTGTATCCTATAGTAAAGCATTTGAAGATTATATTGATATAATCAGTCAGAGCTCAAAAAACTGCACATTGACTTCTACATAGTGGTATTATTTTGGTATTTTTTTTTACAGTTTTTTTATTAATTTTATAATTATAACATTTTTTGACAGTACATAGGCATAGGAAATTTTTTACAACATTATCCCTTGTACTCCTGTCTTTTCTGAATTTTTCCCCTCCTTCCCTCCACCCCCTCCCCTGGATGGCAGGCATTCCAATATATATTAAATATGTAATAGTATATCCTAGGTACAATATATATGTGCGGAATGAATTTTCTCTGTGTTGAAGATATCCACTTCCATCAGAATACATCCTCATATAATATTGTTGTTGAAGTGTATAATGAGCTCCTAGTTCTGCTCATTTCACTCAGAATCAGTTGAGGTAAGTCTCTCCAAGCCTCTCTGTATTCCTCCTCTTGGTCAATACTTACAGAACAATATTCCATAACATTCATATACCATAATTTATCCAGCCATTCTCCAATTGATGGCATCCATTCATTTTTCAGTTTCTAGCCACTACAAAAAGGGCTGCCACAAACATTTTGGCACATGCAAGTCTCTTTCCCTTCTTTAGTATTTCCTTGGGATATAAGCCCAGTAGTAGCACTGCTGGATCAAAGGGTATGCACAGTTTGATAACTTTTTGGGCATAATTCCAGATTGCCCTCCAGAATGGTTGGATTCTTTCACAACTCCACTGACAATGCATCAGTGTCCCAGTTTTCCCACAGCCCCTCCAACATTCATCATTATTTGTTCCTGTCATCTTAGCAAATCTGACAGGTGTGTAGTGGTATCTCAGACTTGTCTTAATTTGTATTTCTCTGATCAATAGTGATTTGGAACACTCTTTCATATCAGTGGAAATAGTTTCAATTTTATCATTTGAAAATTGTCTGATCAATTGTTTGACCATTTATCAATTGGAGAATGGCTTGGTTTCTTATAAATTAGAGTTAATTCTCTGTATATTTTGGAGATGAGACCTTTATCAGAACCTTTAACTGTAAAAATGTTTTCCCAATTTGTTACTTCCCTTCTAATCTTGTTTGCATTAGTTTTGTTTGTACAAAAGCTTTTTCATTTGATGTAATCAAAATGTTCTATTTTGTGCTCAATAATGATCTCTAGTTCTCCTTTGTTCACAAATTCCTTCCTCCTCCACAAGTCTGAGAGGTAAACTATCCTATGTTCCTCTAATTTATTTATGATCTCATTCTTTGTGCCTAAATCATGGACCCATTTTGATCTTATCTTAGTATGTGGTGTTAAGTGTGGGTCCATGCCTAGTTTCTGCCATACTAATTTCCAGTTTTCCCAGCAGTTTTTGTCAAATAATGAATTCTTATCCCAAAAGTTGGGATCTTTGGGTTTGTCAAACACTAGATTGCTATTTTTATTCAGTGATCTTTCACACTATCTGTGTTCACCCTGTGAACCTAACCTATTCCACTGATCAACTAGTCTATTTCTTAGCCAATACCAAATGGTTTTGGTGACTGCTGTTTTATAATATAATTCTAGATCAGGTACAGCTAGGCCAACTTCATTTGATTTTTTTTTTTTTTTCATTACATCTCTTGAAATACTCAACCTTTTGTTTTTCCATATGGATTTTCTTGTTATTTTTTCTAGATCATTAAAATAGTTTCTTGGGAGTCTGATTGATATAGCACTAAATAAATAGATTAGTTTAGGGAGTATTGTCATCTTGATTATATTCACTCGGCCTATCCAAGAGCACTTAATCTTAATGTCTTTCCAATTATTTAAATCTGATTTTATTTTTGTGGCAAGTGTTTTGTAATTTTGCTCACATAATTCCTGACTTTCTTTTGGTAGATATATTTCCAAATATTTTATACTATGGACCCTTATTTTGAATGGAATTTCTCTTTGTATCTCTTCCTATTGGATTGTGTTGGTAGTGTATAAAAATGCTGAGAATTTATGTGGATTTATTTTTTATCGTGCAACTTTACTAAAGTTCTGAATTATTTCTAATAGCTTTTTAGCAGAGAGTCTTTGGGGTTCTCTAAGTATACCATCATATCATCTGCAAAGAATGATAGTCTGCTTTCCTCATTTCCTACTCTAATCCTTGAATTTCTTTTCTTGGCTCTTATAGCTGAGGCTAGCATTTCTAGTACTACACTTAATAGTAATGGTGATAGTGGGCAACCTTGTTTCACTCCTAATCTTACTGGGAAAGGCTCGATTTTATCGCCATTACATATGATATTTACTGATGGTTTTAAATATATGCTCCTGATTATTTTAAGGAATAGTCCATTTATTCCTATACTCTCAAGTGTTTTTAGTAGGAATGGATGTTGGATTTTATCAAATGCTTTTTCTGCATCTATTGAGATGATCATATGTTTTTTGTTAATTTGGTTATTGATAAAGTCGATTATGCTAATAGTTTTCCTAATATTGAACCAGCCCTGCATTCCTGGCATAAATCCCACTTGGTCATAGTGTTTATCCTGGGGATGATTTTCTGTAGTCTTTTTGCTAATATTTTATTTAAGATTTTAGCATCAATATTCATTAGGGAGATTGGTCTATAGTTTTCTTTCTCTGTTTTCAGCCTACCTGGTTTAGATATCAATACCATGTCTGTGTCATAAAAGGAATTTGGTAGGACTCCTTCAATCCCTATTTTGTCAAATAGTTTATGTAGCATTGAAGTTAGTTGTTCTTTAAATGTTTGGTAGAATTCACATGTAAATCCATCTCGTCCAGGGGATTTTTTTCCTGGGGAGTTGGTTAATAGCTTGTTCTATTTCTTTTTCTGAAATGGGACTATTTAGACTATTTATTTCTTCCTCTGTTAATCTGGGCAAGCTATATTTTTGAAGGTATTCTTCCATTTCATTTAAGTTATCGAATTTATTGGCATAAAGTTGGGGAAAATAGCTCCTAACTATTGTTCTAATTTCCTCTTTATTAGTGGTGAGTTCTCCCTTTTCATTTTTAAGACTAACAACTTGCTTTTCCTCTTTCCTTTTTTTAAAATCAGATTTACTGAGGGTCTGGGGGCAGCTGGGTGGGTGCAGTGGATAGAGCATCAGCCTTTAATTCAGGAGGATATGAGTTGAAATATGGTCTCAGGCACTTTCTAGCTGTGTGACCCTGGGCAAGTCACTTAACCCCAGCCTCAGGGGGGCAAAAATGTTTTACTAAGGGTTTGTCTATTTTGTTGGTTTTTTTTCATAGAACCAACTCTTAGTTTTATTAATTAATTCAACAGTTTTTTTAATCTCAATTTTATTAATCTCTCCTTTTATTTTTAGAATTTCAAGTTTCATGTTTGTCTGGGGTTTTTTAATTTGTTCCTTTTCTAGCATTTTTACTTGCAAGCCCAATTCGTTGACCTTCTCTTTCTCTATTTTATGCAAGTAGGCCTCTAGAGATATAAAACTTCCCCTTATTACTCCTTTGGCTGTATCTCACACATTTTAGTATGATGTCTCATTATTGTCATTTTCTTGGGTGAAGTTATTAATTATGTCTATGATTTGCTGTTTCACCCAATTATTCTTTAATATGAGATTATTTAGTTTCCAATTATTTTTTGGTCTATTTTCCCCTGGCTTTTTATTGAATGTAATTTTCATTGCAATGTGGTCTGAAAGGATGCATTTACTATTTCTGCCTTACTGAATTTGATTTTGACCTTTTTATGTTCTAGTATATGATCAATTTTTTTATAGGTTCCATGAACTGCTGAGAAGAAAGTTTACTCCTTCTGTCTCTATTTAGCTTTCACCAAAGATCTATCATATCAAACTTTTCTAGTATTCTATTTAACTTTTTGACTTCTTAATTTATTTTGTCTTTTGATTTATCTAATTCTGAGAGTGCAAGTTTGAGATCTCCTACTATTATAGTTTTGCTGTCTATTTCCTCTTGCAGCTCTCTTAATTTCTCTTTTAAGAATTTAGATGCTGCACCACTTGGTGCATATATGTTTAATATTGATACTGCTTCATTATCTATGCTACCCTTTAGCAGGATATATTTCTCTTCCTTATCTCTTTTAATTAGATCAATTTTTGTTTTTGCTTGATCTGAGATGAGGATGGCTACCCCTGCTTTTTTGGCTTCACCTGAGGTATAGTAGATTCTTCTCCACTCTTTTACTTTTATTCTGAATGTATCACTCTGTTTCAGTTGTGTTTCCTGTAAACAACATATAGTAGGATTCTGGCTTTTAATCCAGTCTGCTAACTGCTTCCTCTTTATGGGGGAGTTTACCCCATTCACATTTATGGTTAGAATGACTAATTCTATATTGCTTGCCATCCTGTTAACCCCTGCTTATGCTTTTCTCCTTTCCTTCCCTCTTACTCCCCTTCTTGTGAACACCACTTCCTTTTCACAGCCCTCTCTTTTAGTATCCCTCCCTCACCTTAAAGTTCCTCCCTTTATTTTACCCCTTTTCCTCACAATTTCTGTTGTCCCTTCCCTTTAACTTACTTCTTCCCTCTCTCTTTTCAATGAAGTGGAAGAAGTTTCACCATAAATCGAATATGTCTATTGATACATGTCAAGGTCCAGGCTAGCTCCTCTGAAGGGCTCAGTATAAGTCCTTGTCAGAATAAGCAAAAGTCCTTGCTCCATATTGTGGACTCCAATATGTAATGTTCTCTTGTCTCAAGAGACTGCCGATCGCTCTCTGGGAGGAGATCTGCTCTCTCAACTCAATCTCTTGGCTGCCAACACTGACCTAGAGTAGAGACTCCCTTCCTTGCTCAATGTTGCCTCCTTTATCCTCCCAGAGAATGGGCATAGGATAATTCAGGGGCTTCTGGGAAAAATACTTCAACCAATGAACTTGCTCCTCCTAAGCATGAAAGCTCCTCCCCAGAAGTTCAAAGTGGTAAAACTCTCCCCAAAGGCCAGAACTAGAGAAATGTTTAAGTACTGACTTAGCACCTAGTAAGAACCTAATATCTCATTATCTCATTAGCACTTAGTAAGAACCTAACAGATTCACACTATGTTCATCCTCCTCTTTCTCTCAGATATAATAGGTTATCTTTGCCTCTTCATGAGATGTAGTACCACCATTTTACCCTTTTTTATGATATAATTTCCTTTCCACCTCTAGTTTCTAGGACAAATTATACATGTCTTCTTTACATATGTTTATGGCAGAAATATAGTTCTCAAGATTTCTTTTTACCTTTTTAGAAATCTCTTGAGTTCTGTATTTGAAGATCAAATATTTTGTGTAGATCTGGTTTTTTCATCAAGAATAGATGGAATTCATTTATTTCATTAAATGTCCATCTTCTTCCCTGGAAAAGGATGCTCATTTTTCTGGGTAAGTTATTCTTGGCTGCATATCAAGTTCCTTAGCCTTTTGGAATATCATATTCCAGGCCCTTCATTCCTGTAATGTGGATGCTGTACATCCTCCATTATCCTTATTGTGCCTCCTCCATATCTGAATTGCTTTTTTCTAGCAGCTTCCAGTATTTTTTCCTTCGTCTGATGGTTCTTGAACTTGGCCACTGTATTTCTTGGCATTTTGATTTTAGGGTCCCTTTCAGTAGGTTTTGATGAATTTTTTTCAATGTCTATTTTACTCTCTGTTTCCAAAACATCTGGGCAGTTCTCTTTGATAATTTCCTGGAAAATAATGTCCAGGCTCTTTTTTTCCTCACACATTTCAGGGAGTCAGATCATTCTCCAATTGTCTCTCCTGGATCTGTTTTCCAGGTCTGTTGTCTTTCCAATAAGGTAGTTGGCATTATTTTCAATTGTTTCATTTTTCTGCTTTTGCTTGATTACTTCTTGGTTTCTCCTTGAGTCATTCATTTCTACTTCTTCAATTCTAATTTTCAATGATGTATTTTCTTCACTCACTTTTTTTTTTATATCTTTTTGTAATTGTCCCATTGAGTTTTTATCTTCTATGGAATTTTTTTTCCCATTTCATCAATTTTATTTTTTAGAGAGCTGTTTTCTTTTTCCAACTCACTAATTTTATTTCTCAATGATTTGATCTCTTTATCCACTCTGGATGACTTCTCTAGACTCTCTTGCCAAGCTTCCCTTTCCTTCTCCCATTTCTCTTCTAGCTCTCTTGTGAGAGCCTTTTTGATTTCCTCTATGAGAGTCTTGTGTATTGAGGAGCAGATCATACCCCCTTAGGGGATTTCTCTGCAATCCATTTCCTTTTGCCTCACTCTCATTTCTCTTCCCAAATTTTCCTTTACTTCTCTTACTTGATTTTCAAAATCCCTTTGAACTTTTCCATGGCATGAGATGAATTCTTATTTTTCTTGGAGACTTTGGATGTAGGAACTTTGATTTTGGGACCTTCCTCTTTGTGTGTATTTTGATCTTCCCTGTCATCATAGTCATTGTCTATGATCAGAATCTTTTCTCAGCCGATTACCTGAATTTTAGCTCTTTGTTAAAGTGTAGTTCTGTGTCCAGGGTGAAAAGTTTACTGTCCTAAGTTTTGGAGGTTTATTGCAGCTGTTTTCAGGGGTTCCTTCTAGGGAACTCTAAATTTTCTAGGGACCTCTACTATTATCAAAAGAGATATCTTCTGGCCTATTCTCTTGGTCTATTCTCAGGTTTGTAACTGACTCCAAGCACTCTTTTCTGCTGTGGAACTGTGAGGAATTTCCCCAATCCACATTGGTTATAAATTCTAGTGTGCTAGTACTTCTACTCATCCTGGGACTGTGAACCATCACTGAAACCTGGGCTGAGACCTCCAGAAACTGCTGCCAGTTTTTCTGCTACTGCTACTGCTGCTAATTCAGTGGCTCCCAAGGCCTGCTCCTGATTTGCTGGGGCTGGGATTGTGTTGTTATGGCCTGTACCAGAACTGCAATTGAATTCCATCCTAGTGCAGCAAAGCTTTCCTGCTAACCTGATTGTCTTTGGCTGCAAAATTTTGTCACTCTATCTTTTTGTGAGTTCTGACATTAAAATTTCTTTAGAGTAATTACTTAAAGGTATTTGTAGAGGTTTGGGCAAGAACTCAAATGAGCCTAAGACTTCACTCTGACATCTTGACTCTGTCTCTTCAAATTAAACTTTAAAATGTGTTTTATATGTATTCCCCTCCCTAGGGAGTCTTTTAGGATTCTTACAAAGTGCTAAGTCACTGGAATAAATAGAGACAATAATTCTCTAATTCAGTATGATTGATCTGATCCTACAAGGAGATGCTATGGGCCAGAACTTGAAACAACTTGAACTTGAAAGAACTTGAGAGGAATTGAGGACACAATGATTAAATCTAATTTAGCATTTATTTAATCCTTCAACAAATAATGGTTTCCTAGTGATGAAATGATTGGTGTATACTCAGTGTGGGACATATAAGTGAGAAGCTCTCAGAACTTCTGAAGAGGACTTTGGGAGATTCACAACTAGGATTGACTTCTTGGAGATTCACAAGGAGAAACCCACAATCCCAAACTCTCTGGGAGGAGATTCAGAGTCAAGATTCGTTCCCATTTCCACCATTGTGCTGGCTGGAGAGATTCGGGCAAGAGCTCTCAGGAACCAAGGAGTGGAAGGCCTTTAGAAAACTAGCCGAGCCCCAAGTGAAGGAGATAAGATTTGGAAAGAAACAGTAAAGGACTTTAATTCCTGTCTAGATTTGGGATTATTGAACTGACCTGAAGCCAAGGCTGCCTCCAGAAACTCCCCAAGAAACATGCTCCCAGAGAACAATTACAATCTAGAGAAAAGAACATGAACATTGCAGAAGCCAACTGTTAAACATTTTCCAGTGTACTCTGGGGTTGAAAAGATCTTAAAGTCATCTAGTTAAACCCACTTTTTCAGTTGACAAAATTGTAACCCGAAGTTAATGAATTGCCAGAGTGCACACACATACAGTAAATTAAAAGACTGGACTGGAATTCAGATCCTCCCACTTCAAATACCTTGCTTCTTCCACTCTATCATATTACCCCTGAATCTTTCCACTCATAAATCTCATCAAAATCTAAAATTCAAGATGTCCCAAATTGAACTATCTTTTTTTCAAACTCATTATTGTCATGTTGTAGTTTCCTTTTTTGGTCCTACAAGGGTAAATATTGAATAGTGGAAGCAGATTTAGAATCAAAAACAACAACAACAAAAAACTTCTTAATAATAGTGAGATTTACTTAAAAGGTGAATGGGCTACCTATAGAGGTAGTTTAATTTTGGTTATCAGTGAACTTTAAATATAGGCTGGATTCAAAATATTACATATAGAATAGTTTGAAATTTTTTGAATTCTCAGATTCTATGATTCCAGAAGATTAGAGACAGAAGATGTAGACAATGAATCATAAAATGATTAAAACTGCAAATCATACTATTCATGAAGTCACCCTCTGGTTTTTTTGTTTGTTTGTTTGTTTTGTTTTTTTGTTTTTTTGTTTTTTATCTTTACCAAATCTTGCTGCCTCTTGAAGAGAAGGGAGGGAAGATAGTACAAGTTTTAAAAAGTGATACAATTTAATGTACATTTATTTGTGCACTTTGCTGAATTTTAGAGATAAAAATAATCTCCTGATCATGTGTAGGAGCTGAGTTTTGTGTTAAGGAGAGACTTTTCAAAATACTGTTAACAAGTTTTGTTAATGTTTTTAATCACAAGAAATGGAGAAAAGTTTAAAAACACACACAATAAACATTTACTAGCACTAGACTGCCCTTATTTGTATATCAGTCATATTTCATGCTCTGTTTTAATTTGTGAGAGCTAAGAAATGAGACAGGAGAAACATACATATCATCATCACATGGACAGGATTTCTATAATTGTTTCAGCTTCCTTCCTGTTCAGGGATTCAATCTGCTGATGTTGTTTCTGGGCTAGTGGTCACTGCTATGATAATTGTTTTAGATAGGCTGTAGCTGGACTTAGTGAGGACTTCTTTCAGTGTGCCTTAACACAGGAATCTCCCATGGACCCTATTTTTTTGATGAGAGTAAAAATTCTTGGTTCAGTAAGCCCTTCAAACCTTAGTATGTGGTGTCCAATCCTTTGGTGGAGAGAACCACACATTTAGCTAATATGGACCTCAGTAAACTTTCCTGCTTGTGGATCATTTCAGGTTTGTTGTTGCCGTTCAGTTTTCATTTTCAGAGAGGACCAATGAAATCATGAAGCAACACTTTGACTTGCCCATAATTTGGATTAAGTGAGACAGAGTTAATAGTAGTCAGCAGCCTCACTCTTTCAGAGTCATTGAATTCTAGGGTTGAGAGAAAAGTCAGGATGACAGGTGATGGTCCAAGAGGTAATAGATGATCTTGACTTGGCATCTGCAATGTAGGTCCAAGTTCTAAGTTAGCCACACTGTTAAGAGGTCTTAAAAGTTATTTGGAACAAATTGTTCTCATTCATAATTCTACTAAGGGAAGTTTTCACATGCTTGGTATAGACATCCTCTCGTGGTGACCCATCAGCTACCCTCAATCTGTTTTAGCTCATCTGCCAACTTAATTTACCCTTAAAAGCTTTTTTGACAATACTAACTAAATTCATAAATCTTTGTCCAACATAATAAAAAAGACAGAAAATAAGGTCAATCAAAATGTAAATAAAGTGAACTCACAACAAAACTATAGGAAACATTTTGAAAGTTATCAGAAAGTTTGTGTACTAACAAAATTGAGACTACAAAGAAATAAAGGATATCTGCCAAAATATAATAGGACCTTGAAAGGATGAAAAGATATCCTAAATAATCATATGTTAGAAAAATAAACAGAATTATCTCTGAAGGAACTATCAAAGAAAAAATTCCTGATCCTGAAGGACTGACAGGAGAATTCCATCAAATATAAAATAATTATTAGAATCAGAACTATGCAAATTGTTCTTAAAATTGAGAAAGAAGGCACTTTACCAAGTAATTTTTATTTTCATAGAGAGAATATTTTTCAATACCTAAATCATGGAGCATACCCCCCCCCAAAAAAAAGAGTCAAAATTTGACCCATAGGCAAAATGTGTAGATTCCTGCTAAATATCAATATAATTAGTGTTATAGGTTTAAAAAATTCAGGGAAGTACATTTGAATATCCTAAAATATTTTCACACAACAAAGCATTCATTATGAAACTTATAATAGGCAAAATACATGATCAGGCATAGAGGAACTTTTATATCAGAGTGAAATTTTCTATATAAAAGAAAAAAAAAGAATCTTAGGCAGTGGGAGTATACTAATAGATTTTCAATAAATATAGGTCTAAAAAAAGATGCTAACTTTGAAATAGTTATAGAATATCTATCTATATTCAAAAAAGAGAAAATAATTAAAGGAGTAGAGATGTGGGGAGAGGAGATAAGCAATGATTCTATCCCCATTAGCTAATGATGTGACAGTTTACATAGAAAATCTTATTAAATTAGAAAAGACCAATTAAGAAACATAATAACTTTGGCAAAATGGCAGGCTACAAAACAAATCTACAAATATCAACACTATTTCACTATAATAATAAGAGACAATAACAAAAACAACAGTAACATTCTAAATAATTACAAAATGCATTAAGTAATTGGCAATCAATTTACCAAAAACAAAACAAAACAAAACAAAAACAAAAACGTGTTTATATAGAGTCAATTTCAAAGTGCTATTGAAAGAAAAAGCTGAAGAAATATTTACTCTCATGGTTGGACTATGACAATATAATAAAAAATTTAAATCCTATCAAAGAAAGTTTAAGATTTTAATGCATGCAAATTAATCTATTAGAGAGATACTTTGTGGCACTGAGTAAAATAATAACAAAACAAAATGAAATTTCACTTGGAGAAACAAAAGATCTAGAATATCAATTGAAACAGGGAAAAATGAAGAACAATAGCACTTTCAGGCCTAAAACTCTATTATACAAGAACAGTAATCAAACCCACTTATTATTGGTTTAGAAAATAGAGAGTTTGGTTAATGGAACAGATTAAACAGAAAAAATTGAGCTAAAACTGAACTAAATAACCAAGCATCCCAAAATTAGAGAAAAAATTGCTTTGGAAAGAATCACTCAAACTCCTGATAACATATAAAGCACTTTGGCAGAAATTAGGCTCAGGCCAGCATAATGTATCATATTACACAATATATTCAAATTAGACATATGATATACTACATGTAACATATACACACATGAACAAACATATATATATATACATGCTGATTATATTATACATATGCACATACATAGGTATATTCATACTCAAATAGTATTTATATAGAGTTTACATTGGATAAATTATAGAAAGTTTAAATACTCTAGTACATTACTGGTAGAGATGTGAATCAGCAGGCTGTAATGTATGGTTTGCAATTTTGTCTCCGGGTCTCTAAGCTTCAATTTCAATCTAATGGCTAATTTATCATCTTTATGTAGAACTGAAAAAACAAATTTAGAAAGACCAGATCAAAACCCCAAGTCATTTTCTTAGGACCATAGGTGGTTAGATGGGAAGAGGAAAAGATAATCTTTTGCCCCTTCACCAGTACAGTTCACAGTGCCCAGGTGGTGGCTGAACAGAATCTTCACCCACTTCATAGAGAGAGAGAAAACTCCAGTTAATTGTTTTCAAGATGCAACTTGTTCCATCCCAGACACAGATGCAAAGAGAATGTCCTCACTTATGTGGTAGAACACAGAATACAGACAACATAGATAAAACAAAAACAAAACAGACTTAAATGAGCATTCAGTAACAATAGGCTGAATAATGAGTGAGTTAAAAAATAGGTCATAAGAACAAGAAATATATATGTGGAAAAGAGTGATAATAATGAAATAGAATATAATAGTCAAAGAACAAAAATCCTTGATAATAGACATTTTTTTAAAATAGAGAATTAATGAAGTAAATACTAATTTTTTTAAAAAAGAAAAATATTCTGGAAAGCACATAAATTAGAACAAAGCAAATATGTTTTATTTGGAATGACTATATTTATATGATTCTATGAATTTTATTCAACATTTGGAATCTTTTTAAAATTTCATTTCTCTTTTCAAGTATCATAGATTTCTTTTCTTCCTTTCTCAAAGTATGAAAAACAACTGACAAGTTTTTATAATATATAATCAGTTACCTAGAACCTGATTTTATGGTAATATTCTCTTATACTAATGACGCTGTTTATTTTCAGTTATATTGCTTTATGTCATGTAAAATATGAACAAGCTTGAAAAGGAAAAAAATCATTTTGACTACTTATTTTTAGTTTCATTTTGAAAAACAAAATAATTTTTCCCTTCTTTCCTTCCATCAATGGTTAATTGATTTTTTTCTCCATGCCATTCTATATTTGTGACAACACCATATTAAAGACATTCTATATCTCGATGCTATCACGTTGAACATAAATCAGTAACAAGGCAAATGCTATAACCCAGCATATATTCAAAACTCACTTTGAGATATTTTGTTCAGGAGTCCCTGATGTGTGAGTGGATGGATATCCTTGCCAATAAAAAGAAACACATGATAAAGTAAAAGGCTGAATCTCGGGATTTAAAACTTTAACTAATAAAATGTCCAGACACAAAGGATTAAGGCTTCTGGCCATCAGAGACTGTTGTCTCCATTAGAAATTGGAGAGACTAAGGAGAATAAACTTATTCTTTTTCTCTCTTTAGAAATTGGGATCTTGTTTTAAACTAAACACAGGCTACTATGCACACCCCACAGTGCACACATGCATGTGCACCCCCACACACACACAGATAGCTGCCTTTACAATGAACAAACAAACCCATTACCTCAACTCTTTATAAATTATTATCATTTATTTTTTTCTTGTCAGATTTCCTGCCTCATGGAGGCTTGCATTTTTTAGGCGTGCTGTAAATACAAGCAAATCAGACTCAGTTTTAGAAGCTTTGCCAGATGTGAATGACTGTACAGAACTTACTTCCCTCTAGTTGTAAAATCTGGATATAAAGTATGACTGCTGACAAAAATAGCAACAATAAGCTTGACACTATGCTGCATATATGCAGTTGAATATGGAGCTTAAATAGAGGGAGCACAAGAAGAGAAAGTTGAACTCAATAGCTTTTATTTAACACCCTACTACATCAATATACAATCTTGTTACTGGCTCCAGTCAAATAAAAGTGAGTCATATGCTTTCTTCTCAGGGCTGGGAAATAGTGACATCAAAATCCAGTAGCCCTATTGAAGTACAGGGGTACTTGTGTCTGAAACATGCATATTTACACATATCTATCTATATCTATCTATATTTATATTTATATCTATATCTATCTATCTATCTATCTATCTATCTATATACATATTTATATATATAAACACAAAACTCCTAAGGGCAATAACTAGTAGAAGGAATAAATCCATATGGTAAAAAAACAATAATATTTTAATTTGTTTATGTTTTCTTCCCTGATATTATATAAGCAAAATTTTGTTCTGAACAAGATTTTAGTACAAATGTAGCTTAATGAGATTCATCTGAATGCTATGTCTAATTGAATGCTAGTAGAAGACATGCTGGTACTATAAAACTTAATGGAAATACCATCATAGACTCATAGAATATAACAACAGACATGACACTTAGAGATTATCTAGCTTAAATTCCTTTCAACAATGAGAAAACTGAGGTATAGGGAATATAGGGAATAGCTTCTTTAAATGGAAGCTAAGATACTCTGTAAACTATTAACTCCTTAATATTCATTCTTGTCAAAATTCTAGATTTGACAATTAAAGGATAATTCTAGAAATACAAGAAGAAAAGAGGATACCGGTTATTTTTGATAGTATTATCAAATAGCAGACGAGGAACATGGCATAGACAGTTAGATGAGGAAATTCATTTAGAAGCCATAGTTTCTATGTAGTGGCACATCTGGGCTCTGTTCCCTTTCTCAGGACAGAGTTGCAGAATATGTTAGGAAGGGATTTGATACCATATTCAAAAGTGTAGTGGAAAAATGGCAAACACATCTAGAATATAGGATTGACAAGACTGGAGTCTAATCACCTGATCCAAGAAACTTGGAGGGAGCAAAATTTCCCCGGGTGTGGGAAACACAACTCCAATCTAGGGATTGAAGAAGGACATGGGAGAAAAGAGAACAAGGCTATGAATTCAAACAACATTAGTGACCTAGGTGGTGAAATAAGCAGTGGATTGCTGTAGCTCCCAAATTTTCCCCTAGGCAATCACAAAATAGTATCCCAAGACAGATGCTGAAGCAGCAGATGCAAGAAGACTGGGTAAAACAATCTTTAAAGCTATAGAAACTAGGAAGGGTCCATATCACTCAGGTAAGGGGGGGAGCACAGTCCAAGACAGGAAACTCCCCAGCAAGCCAACAGCAAGTCCTACATCAGCAAATTATCAGGTGATTTTAAGGTCCAGAGTGGTGGAATGCCAGCACCAGGTCCACCCACATGTCTTGGCTAAACTAAGGAAGCTGGTGAACACTAGATTCAGACATGACCAAGTGCTTCTCTGTAGCCCAGCTAAACAGACATCCTCCATGTGCCTTAGAACAGCATCAGGCATTCTCCCATAGCAGACTTTCACCTGCCTAAGCACAACCCAAACTATTAGGAATCCTCTAGCAGCACAGCCTTAGGAAAGCACAGAAACACCTCACATGGACTCAGTATATACCAGATAGCACACTTAATAACTTAGTTCAGCACCAGATAGGCTGACAGATCCCTATAGCCTCACCAGTCACCTCAAACCACTCACATTCAGCATCATTCATAAGGGTCCTCTATGAATTTCAGGGAAATATTAATGCAGAATAAGGCAAGCAGCCAGATTCTGGAGCCACTGACCCATGATGGCTGGCACCATACTCCTTCTACCTGGGAAACAGAGCTCAAATTAAAAAAAAAAAAAAGAAAGAAAGAATCTGACCATAAAAAGATATTGTGGTGACAGAGGAAGCAGGAGACAAACTCAGGAGAAGGCAATGAAATGCAGTACCTACAGGAAAGAATTTTAAGACAGATAGATGATAAATAGAAAGAAAGAAAGAAAGAAAGAAAGAAAGAAAGAAAGAAAGAAAAGAAAGAAAGAAAGAAAGAAAGAAAGAAAGAAAGAAAGGAAGGAAGGAAGGAAGGAAGGAAGGAAGGAAGGAAGGAAGGAAGGAAGGAAGGAAGGAAGGAAGGAAGGAAGGAAGGAAGGAAGGAAGGAAGAAAGAAAGACATATAAGAGAGGTAGGAAGAAAAATCATGAAAAGGAATGAGAATAATTAATGCGTGGAAAGAGTCAACAGTTTGAAAAACTGCTTTAAAATATAGAGAAAAGGAAAAGGAGAAACAAAAAATTCACTGAAAAAAATACTTAAACTCCTTAAATGTATAATTTATCAAATGGAAAACAAAGTGGAAAAGATAAATGAGAAAACAATACCTTAAAAGTTAGAATTGGGCAATAGAAGCTTATGATTCAACAAAACATAAAGAAGCAATCAGACAAATTCAAAAGTCAAAAGAATAGGAGAAAATGTAAAATACCTGACAAGTAATACAACTGACCTGGAAAATAGATCCAGGAGCAAACTGAAATATATTCAAGACTACCTGAAAGCTAAAATCAAAAGGAGGATCTGGACAGCAAACTTCCAAAAAATGTCAAGATAACTGCCCTGATGTCCTGAAACCAGAGGGCAAAAAAGGCATTAAAAGATTCTGCTTATAACCTCAGAAGATACCAAAATAAAAACTCCAAGGAATAGTACAGCTAAGTTTCAGAACTATCAGGTCAAAAAAAAAATACTATAAGTGGCCAGAAAGAAGCAATTTGCCCTGGATCACAAGCCACGATCTATCCCTTTAGCAGCCTCTCCCAAAGCTCTTTCTTTTTATTATAGGAGCTAGGTAGTTTGAGTCTCAGTTTCACTTCCTCCCAACCCATAGCAATTCCATTACTGCCCCCAAATAGGTCACTTGCAAACATTTCCTACTATTTGATTCCCCAAAGCCTAATTGTGATATGATGTCAATTCCCAGCATCTTATTCCCTTCATAAACTCTGGGGTCTAATAACACTGGCTTTCTTGCTATTCATTCTTTTTTTTTTCCTAAAAATTTTTATTTTCAAAACATATGCACAGATAATTTGACAGCATTTGACCATTGCATAGCTTTGTGTTTCAGATTTTTTTCTCCTTTCCCCCACCCCTTCCCCTAGATGACAAGCAATTCAATATATGTTAAACATATTAAATTATATGTTAAATCCAATATGTACAAACATATTTATACAATTTTCTTGCTGCACAAGAGAAATAAGATCAAAAAAAGAAAGTAAATGATTAAAAAAAAAACAAAATGCAAGCAAATAACAAAAATAGTGAGAATGTTATGTTATGATCCACATTCAGTTCCTACAATCTTGTCTTTGGGTGTAGATAGTCTCTTCAGCACAAGATCATTGGAACAGGCATCAATCGTTTCACTGCTGGAAAGAGTCACATTCAACAGAATTGATCACCATATGATATTGATGTTGCTGTGTATAATGATTTCCTGGTTCATGAAATTCTCTCCAGGCCTCTCTAAAATCATCCTCCTGATCATTTCTTATAGAATAATAATATTCCATAACATTAATATACCATAACTTATTCAGTCATTCTCCAACTGATGGAAATCCACTCAGTTTCCAGTTTCCTTGCCACTACAAAAAGGGCTGTCACAAACATTTTTTGTACATGTAGATCCCGTGCCTTCCTTTAAGATCTCTTTGGGATATAGGCCCAAATAGAAACACTGCTGAGTGAAAGGGTATGTACAGTTTGATAACTTTTTGAACATAGTTCCACTTTGCTCTCTAGAATGACTGGATCCATTCACTGTTCCTCCAAACAATGTATTAATCATCCAGTTTTCCCACATCCCCTCCAACATTCGTCCTTGTCTTTCCTTTCATCTTAGCCAATATGAGAGTGTGTAAGTGCTATCTTAGAGTTGTCTTAATTTTTCATTTCTTTGATTAATGGTGATTTAGAGCACCTTTCTCATATGATTAAAAATAGTTTTAATTTCTTCCTCTGAAAATTGACTGTTCATATTCTTTGACCATTTGTCAATTGCAGAATGCCTTAGATTCTTATAAATTTGAATCAATTCTCTATATGTTTTAGAAATAAAAGCCTTTATCAGAACCCTTAAATGTAAAAATGATTTCCCAGTTTTGCTTCCCTTCTGATCTTGTCCTGCATTAGTTTTGTTTGTACAAAAAATTGTTAACTTAATATAATCAAAATTATCTAACTGATGTTCAAAATTGAATTCCAGTTCTTCCTCGGACACAAATTCCTTCCTTCTCCACAGATCTGAGAGGTAAACTATCCTATGTTTCTCTGAGAATTTGCTTATAATATCACTCTTTATGTCTAAATCATGAACCCATTTAAATCTTATCTTGGTATGTGGTGTAAGGTGTGGGTTGAGCCCTATTTTTTTCCATATTAGTTTCTAATTTTCTAAGCAGTTTTTGTCAAATAGTGAGCTCTTAAGCCAAAGCTGGGGTCTTTGGATTTGTCAAACATTATATTGCTATAGTTATTGCTTATTTTGTCTTGTGATCATAACCTATTCTACTGATCGACTACTCTATTTCTTAGTCACCACCAAATGGTTTTGATAACTGCTGCTTTATAATATAGTTTTAGATCTGGCACAGCTAGGCCACCTTCATTAACGTAGTGCACTTTCTAGAGCCCCACACTGGGGTGATAAAATATGCCATCTGGAATAGCTCTCTGAAGGACCTCAGGACCAGAATAAGTCCTTGGTCTTAGTGGAAGAGTGAAGGAGGCAGGAGACTCAAAAGGATGGTCAAAGATGGAGTCAAAAGTCATTTGTTTCAAGTCCTCCCAGCCCTTAAAGATCTAAGTACAATTACATCATTATAGCACACTAAGCATGTCCCAAATGTAGAACCATTACATGACTATATCATACTGTGCAAGTGTTAACTATAAGCACTTTAGTGTAAGTATCCCCTGCTTCAAGTAGAGCACAGGTGGTCACACTCTCTCTGACTTCTCAGGACAGCTGAGAATCTTTAGGAGAGATGGGGAGCCAAACCAGACATTGTCAGCATGTTCCCTCTGGACTGAAGGGTCTTATACCTTACCCAGAGCTCCCCCACTATCTGTGGCCCTCTACAATTAACTTTTATTTCATTAATTCCCTTGAAATTCTTGACTTTTAGTTCTTCCAGATGAACTTTGTTACTATTTTTTCTAGATTTGTAAAATGATTTCTTTGGAGTTTAATTGGTATAGCACTAAATGAGCAGATTAATTTAGGCAGTATTGTCATTTTAATTATATTCACTCAACTTGCACATGAGCACTTGATACTTGATTAGGTATGAATTTATTTGTATGAAAAGTGTTTTAAAGTTGTGTTAGTATAGTTCCTGACTTTTCTTTGGCAGATAGAATCCTAAATATTTTATATTATCAATAGTTGTGTTTTGTTTTGTTTTGTTTTTGAATTTCTTTTTGTATCTCTTGTTGCTGGGATTTGTTGGTAATATATAAAAAATGCTGATGATTTATGAGGATTTATTTTGTATTCTTCAACTTTGCTAAAGATGTGAATTGTTATAGTAGTTTTTTAGTTGATTTTCTAGGGTTTTCTAAGTATACCATCTGATTATCTGCAAATAGGAATAATTTGGTTTCTTCATGAATTCCTTTTATCTTTTTTTCTCTTCTTATTGCCAAAGCTAACATTTCTAATATAATCCTGAATAGTAATGGTTCTAGTTTGTTCATATCCAAGTAGATCTTTCATAAGTGAACATTATTCATACAAATCAGTTTGTTTTAAAAATACCCAATGCAAATACAATCATATACAGAATGTCTAATTCCACATAAGAAAATTCAAGATGTTAGCCGTTAAATTTTTAGAAATAAATCCTAACGAAGAATGGATGGCATTCACAGAAACCCAGGTTAAGTTTGAATATTGCTCTTTCCCAACCTTTTGGCTTCAAAGGAGTTAGCTTTGCTGGGTGTAGGAGCCCTGTCAAGGTAGGAGGAGATAAGATTAGTTAATCTGTTCAGTGGAGTTTATTGAGAGGCAGTAACCGGACCCCAACTCTATAGCTTTCATTCCCTTTAGTCGTCCCAGAGAGAGAGAGAGAGAGAGAGAGAGAGAGAGAGAGAGAGAGAGAAAGAGAGAGATACATGACAAAAAATTTTATTTCACCAGAGCTGTGCCATGATGTCTCAGTGAGCAATGCTTGGCTTGAGTGTAGAGCTCCAGACAGTGTCAAGCAAGTCCCGGGAAATTGAGTTGTCCCACCTTGCTGATAGAGGGTGGAGGTTTGTGTTACCTCATGAACAGGAAGACTGAAATAGAGGTGAGAGTAGTATTGGAGTAGGTTTCTAGAGAGATGTGGAGACTGCTATTCTGAAACATAAGATCTTATCAAGTATTCTGATAAAGAGACAGGGGGAGGTTTTGCAGAACTTACAGGCAGGGAAACTGAGGCAGGACTGAATCAGGATAATTAGGGAAACTGAGTCAGGACAATAAAACAAATAAACCAAACTAAAACTAGAAAATGCAAGGACTTGTGGCAAGGACCAGTTTCTCCCCAATAACCCCAGAATTATTAGCATAGAACAGCACTCCTTATTCAGAGAGACACACGCCTCCCTGTTTGAATCACTGAAGTTGGGGGGCATCTCAACCAGAGATGGACAGTCTTTAGGTCTGTGGTCATTTGTGCATTTAACTCAGCCTCTGCTGTGTAGCAGTGCTCAAGGCAATCCTGCTGCCCTAAGAAGGCACCCCAAGTCAGGGGCTCTGAGAGAGAGACAAAAAATGGAGTTTGAGAGCTTCATTCTCTCTCTCACTCTAGGGAGGACAGATTTCTGAGTAAATTATGCAATTAGACCAAAACAGGCCACCCCAAACCATTAGAGTCCTGATGTTGAAATGCTGAAATAATAATTAAGGAATTGGAATAACAGGAGTGGAGAAACAGATCAGAGAGGCTCCCAGTCCTTGGAGAGGTGTCTGATTTTTGGTTGTTTCTAAAGAGTAATCCCAGAGACTGAATAAGGGATTTCAAAGTTAAAACATAACTCAGCAAATCATTTCTAGCAAATTTTAAGCAAAGAGTATAATAGTTTCCAATTCGGCCTGAACTGAAATAATACATCAGTTTTTATCAAATTCCTGACCAGCTGAAATCTCAGTTTCCTTCCTCCCCTGTTTGCAGAAATTATCAGATTATACATAACAGACTAGTAAATTTCCTGAAATAGCAATAGTCAAAGTTTTATGCAGCAATAGTTAAACAAGTTTATACAGCAATAATTAAAAGTTTTTCTCATACAGAACAATAGTCAAACAGTTTAGCGAATCCCCCAGTTTTAAGGAGTCTTAAAAAAAACCCAGATCAATTAATTTGAAAGCCGGCTTATCTCACTCAGAACCTTCTCTGCCTAAGGTGGTGTGTGGAGAAATCCCATGTGGCCCCTCCCTACTCTGTTAGAAGAGGCAGGGGGAGGGGAAGGCAGCTAGCATTTGCCTCAGGCTACTAGGTACTTGATGGTTGAGTCTGAAGACAAAAGACCCTACCCCCACCCATCTTTTAGTGAGTAGGGTGTGGGGTGTTTGGGGCAGTCAGACCCTAATTGGAGATACTGGATTCCTGAAGCAAATTGGGGGTTGAGCCAATAGAGAGAGATTGTAATTCAACATAGAATTCAAGTGTTAATTTAACATTCTCTAAAAACCAGCTTGAGGGAAATTCTATTCCTATTCTATATCCCTGGATTTCCTGAAGCCAGAGAAATTGAGGCTAGAGAGAGATAGTTTAAGGAAACTGAGGCAGTAAAAAAAGAACTGTCGCACACCAGAACAGATCAAGATTCTAGAGAGGCGCCAAATTAAAAGTAGTTAAGGAGCGTTTAAATAGTTTCAATCTTTTTAATTCACCCCTGCCTGCCTACAGTTAAGATGGGGAGGAAAAAAAGGAGAAATCAAAAGAAACTATTTTTACTCTCTTAACAATTAATTTGCCTGGATTTGGAATTTTGTTTGGCCAAAGGTACACTTCAGAAAAGAAGCTCTTAATTATTAGCATATGGGGCATAGGATGCAAATCCAGAGAAATAGGAGATGCCCTAGGAGCTCCTGAGACAGAGAAAAGCTTGAGCTGTTTCAATTCTCTGTCTAGGCTTTAGAGAGCAGGTAAGTATTCCCTGAGGCTTAGAAAGAAAATGGGCAGTTTTAAAATCCTATATCCAACCTAGAGAGCATGATCTAACGCAGGATGACTAAATCAGGAAACCGAGTCCCATTTTAAAAGGTATGGGACAAGCTAGTTCTCTGAGAGCTCTGGAAGCCTTGACTCCTTTAAAAGCCAGGTAGGAGCTATGAGAGGGGCATTCAGAGTTGTAGCAGAGCACCTTTTAAAAGTGAAGACTTTCCTAGAGATCTTGAAGAGTCCCCAGATCTCCCCACTGTACCGCAAGAAGGAGACAGGATGGGAGCATTTAAATGGCAGGTTAAGCCACATTGGAGAGGTTGGAAAAGAGAGAGGATGGGGGAAGGGAGCGATGTTATCTTACCCAGTGCTTCTCCAGTGACAAAGGCGAAGGCTCACCTTGTTGGGTAGAGACACATCTCCAAGTTCAAGTTCATCCCATCCATACTTTTCCTCCTTGTGACTACAGCCTGACCACTACAGTGGAGTGCGAGAGGGGCTCAAACACAGATTTTTTTTCCCCCAGAAGAGATCTGGGGGACTGCTGACCTGGGACCCAAAAGAGATGGCCATGTGGTAGGGGGAGGGGTGAAGAGATACTGTGTGTCAGAGTTGCAGCCTGAGGGCAGGCTTTTCTGACAAGATAAAGGGATTAGAAATGCCTTGGAAAAGAAGGTCTTTTGTCTCTAAAGACAGAGTTAGACAAAAGTAGAGCTTTTTCCTGAAAAGCAAGTAGTCTCCACTGGAGACTTTTGCTTGCACCCCAAACCTGGTCTGGGTGCCCTATGTTTTAGATAGAGTGAGACGAGGGTAGATACATAGATATTCTTCTTGGAAGCTTCTCGAACTGCTAAGGACAAAAATTGATTCTGAGAGACCTGAAAAGGTTAAGGTTAGTTTTCGGAGTAACAATTTTCAGGGTCCCAGTACAGGCCACCAACTAATGAGGGAAAGGAAAGGGGGAACCCCGTTTGCTGGTGCATAGATAGTAAGATAATCCCATGAGGTGCAGTGTCCCCTGTAAATGAATTTACAGGCCCAAAAACCTAGATTGATAAATAAAAGGTTTATTGTAGAAATTTGGAGGTAAGGTTCAGTTAGAAAGACGACAGGGCCAGAGGTAGCCGCTGGGCAGGCAGGAACCCTTACATGGCTGGAAGGACACCATGTGTTGGCTGGGAGGGCTCCTGCAAAGAGGGCTCCGGCTTGGCCCTTTTTATACCTAGAAGATGATAGGCGGTACCCCTAAGTTCTTGGCAGGCTTTTCAGTTAGTTCAGATCAGGTGAGGGCTGGGGGAAGCTGAGCTGATAGTGGGACTGGGCCTGGATATTCAAAGGGTGCCTTTGACCAGGATTTGTCAATCAAGGTCAGCATGGGTTGGGCAATTAAAAAGAAGTCTTAAAGGGACCTCAACCCCCATCAACTCTATATTAGGTTTTCATGATAGTGCTCTTTTTTCTTTTATCTGTCAGAATACTCCCCAGACCATCACCCATGTCTCACCCACCCACCAGTGATGATTATTTTCCAAGTCTCTGTCTTAGGCCTCTTTCTTTTTTTGTTTTATATTATCTTTTTTGATGATGTCATTAGCTTCCATGAGTACAATTTTTACCAAAAAACAATGTTGCTCAAAAGGAAAATATATCCTAAAAGTAATGTATGGCATGGGAATATATGTGACATTAGAGGACAAATACAAGTGAAATGAAAACATTTGTTGCAGAAAAAAAAATGCAATTAAGAGAAAGAAAAGGGAAGGAAGAAGGAAGGGAGATAGAGACAGAGAAAGAAAGAAAGGAAGAAAGAAAGAAAGAAAGAAAGAAAAGAAAGAAAGAAAGAAAGAAAGAAAGAAAGAAAGAAAGAAAGAAAGAAAGAAAGAAAGAAAGAAAGAAAGAAAGAAAGAAAGAAAGAAAGAAAGAAAGAAAGAAAGAAAAGAAAGAAAGAAAGGAAGGAAGGAAGGAAGGAAGGAAGGAAGGAAGGAAGGAAGGAAGGAAGGAAGGAAGGAAGGAAGGAAGGAAGGAAGGAAGGAAGGAAGGAAGGAAGAAAGAAAGAAAGGAAGGAAGGAAGGAAGGAAGGAAGGAAGGAAGGAAGGAAGGAAGGAAGGAAGGAAGGAAGGAAGAAGAAAGAAAGAAAGAAAGAAAGAAAGAAAGAAAGAGAAAGAAGAGAAAATATATTTGTCATATTTGTGAAGAGGAGAAAAATACAAAAAAAATATAAGAAAGTAATATTCTGGAAGACCAAACTTGTTAGTTTCCCTGGCTTTAACACAATTCATATTTTACTTTTACCAGGCCTTTTTAATTATCCAATATCTTTCCTTCTGAGTTCCAGGTGTTCAGCAACTTCCTTTTGAACAATTTAAAATTAATTAATTAATCCAATTATTTAATGGATTGGATATACACATTTCAAACTTAACATGTCCAAAACATAACTCTCTCTTACAAAACCCTCCCTCTTCCCAATTTCCTGATTACTGTGGAGAATACTAAGATCTTTCCAATTAAACAAATGTAAAATCTGAATGTTATACTTAACTTCTCACTCTCCTTCATCCTACATATCCTATCTGTTGCTATGTCTTGTTATTTTTCCCTTCATATCTCTTGTAATAATCTTTCCATTTGCACAACCATAACCTTTGTCTCTTCTTTAATTATCTCTTGGCTAGACTATTGCAATAAATTGTCAATCAGTCTCTTTGTTTCCAGTCTTTTTCCACTCATTTGGCAATGTGACTTTTTTTTTTTTTCTAAAGTGCAATTCTGACCATGTGACACTTCCTATTATCCACTTCTAACTCAGTAAGCTCCAATTGTTTCTTATCAAACCCAAGGTCAAATACAAAGTTGTTTGACATTTAAATCTCAAAATGATTCTGACTATTCCTTCCTTTTCAATCTTAATTGCATTTTTGTTCTCCTCCCACTCAATGTTATTCCAATGCTAGTTTAACAGCAGTTCTTTGAACACAAACTCAATTCTCCAATTGTACTGGACTTACTACAACATATGTGAAAGTTGTTCTCCTAAACATTACCTATTAGTTTCCCTAACTTTCTTCAAGTTAGCTCAAATCCTATTTCTCTTATGCCTTTTCTATTTCCTCAAATTGCTAAGGATGATTTGAAAAGACTTTACATAAGGTGAGGTGTTAGCTGAAGCTTGAAAGAAGACAGGGAAACTAGAAATTGGATATTAGACAGGAGAGAATTCTAGGAACAAATGATATGAAAATACTTAGAGCTAGGAAGAACAAGGTTGTGATGAATCAACAGCAAGAGGAAATGTAATGTTCTGGTTACCTTTCTGGAGGTCTTGGGACTAGCCTTCCTTTCAGCAAAGTAATCATCACGAGAATAGCCAGGTATAAAGTCCAAAAGTTTTTATTGTCTCCTTCACAATCTGTCTCATTGCCTGGAGCCCTGGCTAGCTTTCTGGAGGCCTTCAGATGGGACTTAGTCTCAGTGTAGAAATGAAGGAGGACAAGCCAGCCACCATGATGGTGGGAGATGGAATGCCTCTCTCCCTGTCCTTGTTGGCTCTTATATGCTCTAAGTACAACATCATAGGTGTCAATCTTGTAGAACTATATTAAGCACTAAATACATGTAAACTAGAGAATCATTATCTTAATTCCATTGGGTTAATACCTTGTTTCAAGTATACTTCTCCAGAGTTCTGTCCTTTACAAGGAAATGGGCGGGGGAGCCAAGATGGAGAGACCTTCTCTCAAACCAATAACAGATTAAGGCTCTAAAATGGTTTTGGAGTCAAAGAATCCACAAATATTTGGAATACAATGCATTTCTAGAAGAAATTATCCTGGAAGAACTTCAAAACAGGTCTATCCTCTTACACTCTCCTGAGCCCAGACCACAGCACAGGGAGACTGGGGCAAAAATCTGGGGACTGGAGTCAGAGAGTTGCAGCTTCCAGGCACCTGGAAATATTCTGTGAGCCTCTTAGGCTGACTGATTTGCTTTTTGTAAAAGGCAAATTGTATACCACTGAGCCCCAGAAGAACCTACATCCTAGCCTAGCCTACATTACCCAGTACTGGAAATCAATCAGCAGAATGGACCCAGGGCAAATTAAAGCAGCCATGGCTCCTTTGCATTGAACAGACCTTGGAAGATTGCATAAAGAATCTTAAAAGGGGGTGAAAAGAAAAATGGGGGAATGAAATGAGATCATTGCAAGAAGGAATGGAAAAAGCATATAATACCCTACAAAAGAGATATGAAAAAGATACCAATTCACTGAAAAACAAATTTATGAAATGGAAAAAGAACGCATTGAAAAAAATTCAATTGTCCAATTACAAAAGGTAATTGAAGAAAATAATATACTAAAAATTAGAATTGAAAAAATGGAAGTAAATGACTCAATAAGATTTCTAGAATCAGTCAAATAAAAACAAAAAAAATGAAATAGAACAAAATATGAAATATCTTCTATGATAAACAATTACCTGGAAAATAGGTTTAGGAGAGACAGTCTAAGGATTATTGGTCTTCTTGAAAGCCATGATGAAAAAAAAAAAATTTAGTCACTGTCTTATATGAAATCATAAAAGAAAACTGTCCTGATACTTTAGAATCAGAAGGGAAAATAGCCATAGGAAGATCCTGAAAGAGACCCCAAAATTAAATTCTTAAGGAATATTGTGGCTAAATTTCAGAACTATTGCATCAAGGAAAAAATATTGCAAACAGTCAGAAAGAAACAACTTAAATACCAGAGGAGCTAGAATTAGGATTGCCCAGGACCTAGCAGCTTCCCCCTTAAAGGATCAAAGGGCCTGGAATCTGATATTTTGAAAGGCAAAGGAACTTGGATTGCAGCCAAGAATAAGCTACCCAGTTAAAATGAGCATTATCTTTTAGGGAAGAATATGGACATTCAATGACATAGGTGAATTTCATCTATTTCTAATGAAAAGGCCAAAACTGAACAAAAAAGTTGATCTCCAAACACAGAACTCAAGAGAAGCATAAAAAGGTAAAAATGAAAGAGCTCTTGAGAACTATATTACTGTTATGGGATACTTAGAGAATGCTCATATATTTTGATTTTATTTTGATAAGATGAGAGAGAAAGAAACTAGAGGTAGAGGTGGGGCGGAGCCAAGATGGCGGAGAAGAAACACACGACTCTGTGAACGTCCTCACTCCCTCACAACCAATTAGATAAATCAGACTCAGAATAAGCCCAGGACTGATAGATACCACAAGGACTGGAAGCACGACTTACCAGCTGAAGAGAATCTGGAGTTTCAACAGACAAGGTCAGTCCCCAGGGGAGAAAGAAGAGAGGCCAGCACAGACGGCTGGGTGCTTGCATACTGCGCCCATTGCGCTGGGAAGGGCTCTGGGTTCAGAGAAGCCACTGAGGTAAAGGAATCTGGCACAGGCTGTTAGCTCTTCTCTGCTAATTATTTAGCAGTTCAGAAGAGAAAGCCAAAATATTTTAAAACTCAGATTAGATTTTCCCCGGACCCTGGAGGTGACTCAGCAGATCTCGGCACCAGGGGGTGTGGCCTCAGCTACCACCTGAGAATAGTTAAGAGATTGACAAGTGGGTGGATACGGCCCAAGGCAACACACACTGCCTAGCTTAGCTGGAGGGAGTGGAACTCAGCTCCAGGAAGTCCCAGAGAAGCGGAACCTTTGAACTAGGGACCGCGGTTTCTGGCAGACACTTCCAGTTTGAGCACAGGGGCTTTTCACGTCACCTGCTGCAGACATCCACTCCCCACCCGGACACATAGGCTGGGCTTTGTGCTGTCTTTACTATTCAACGCCCTCGGGCACAGCAGTGCTAATCACCTCTGAGGCACCTCCAGGGAGGGGGTGGGGAACTCTCTCCCAGAGCTCTATCTTAGCTCAGGTGCAGGAGCCCCTGCATCCATCCGGTCTGGGAGGAAGCTGGTAAAGAAGTAAATAAATAATTTCCTACCCCAGGGACAGACCCCAAAAGATTTTTTAAATATGAGCAAAAAAGCCAGAAAAACTATAGATTCCTTCTATACAGAGAAAGAGCGGGTATCCAACCCCGAGGAAGTTAACAGCAGAGAGACAGCAGATAACAACCTAAAGGGGAACGATTCCTGCCCCCCATCACATAACTCTCTCCTAGAAGAAACTCTTAAAAAATTAAGGGAGATTGAAGAAAAATGGGGAAAGGAAAGGGAAGCTATGATAGAGAATAACAACGTCCTGAAATTGGAGTTGGAAAAAATAAAGAATTCACAGGAGATGCAGGGAAACAAAATTTATGAATTAGAAAAGGTTAAAAAAAACACAGGAAAGTAGGATTTCTGAATTGGAAAAGATTAAAAAAGTCTCAAGAAAATAGAATTTCTGAATTGGAAAAAGAAAATAATTCTCAAAAAAAAATTAGGGAAATGGAAAAAAATTCAATAGAGCAAAATAATTCATTTAAAAACGAAATTGGGCATTTACAAAAAGAACTAAAAACTGTGAAAGAAGAAAATAACTCCTTAAAAGTCAGGATGGAACAAATAGAAATGAGAACCCAAGAATCAGGCAAACAAAACAAAAAAAATGAGAAGCTGGAAAACAACGTCAAATACTTACTGGGAAAATCTATAGACCTGGAAAATAGATCTAGGAGAGATAATCTGCGGATTATTGGACTTCCAGAAAACTATGACCAAAAAAAGAGCCTAGATTCTATTTTACAGGAAATTATTAAAGAGAACTGTCCAGAGATAATAGAAACAGAAGGGAAAGTAGATGTGGAAAGAATTCATCGAACTCCTTCTGAAATAGACCCTAAAAAAAGAACACCACGGAATATAGTGGCTAAGCTGCAGAATTACCACACAAAGGAGAAAATCCTGCTAGCAGCTAGAAAAAAACAATTTAAATACCAAGGTGCCACAATAAGGGTCACCCAAGATCTGGCTGCCTCCACATTAAAAGATAGAAGGGCCTGGAAACTGATATTCCATAAGGCAAAAGATCAAGGACTGCAACCAAGAATGAACTACCCAGCTAAGTTTAGCATCTTTTTCCATGGAAGAAGATGGTCATTCAATGAAACAGAGGAATTCTATATGTTTCTAAGAAAAAACCAGACTTAAACAAAAAATTTGATCTACATCCACAAGACTGAAGAGAAACAGAAAAAGGTACACAGAACCCTTGAGAACTGTAACTCTGTTGTGGGTATATAAAAAATACTCAAGGATAATTTGATTTTACTGATATAAAAGAAAAAAAGGGGGGTGTAGTAAAGGGAAGGAGGTCGGTTCAGAAAAAGGGGAAGGAATGATAAAAAGAGGGAAACTACATCCCAGGAAGAGGCATAGAAAATACACCATATCTGACGCAACTTAGTGAGGGGGAGAATCATTGTGTGAATCTTATTCTCATCAGGAGAGGCTCAAAGAGTAAATAATTAACATATTTGTTTTTCAGAGAATTTTCTCTCACCTCATTAAAAGGGGGGAGAGGAAAAGGGAAAAGGAAAAGGAGAATAAGTGAAGGGACTTGGAGGGAGGGGGGAGAGATCCTAAAAAAAAAAAAAAAAGAGAGGGAGGGTTGCGCATCACAAGGGGGGTCTGTAAATTAAATATCGGGGAGGGGGATCAGGAGGGTCAAGGGAAAAAAGCATAATCTGGGGATAATATGATGGCAGGAAATACAAAATTAGTAATTTTAACTGTAAATGTAAATGGGATGAACGATCCCATCAAATGGAGACGGATAGCAGATTGGATCAAAAAGTAGAACCCTACAATATGTTGTCTACAGGAAACACACTTAAAGCAGGGAGATACATACAGAGTAAAGGTAAAAGGTTGGAACAGAGCCTATTATGCTTCAGGTAAAGCCAAAAAAGCAGGGGTAGCTATCCTTATCTCAGATCAAGCAAAAGCAGAAATAGATCTCGTTAAAAAAGATAAGGAAGGAAATTATATCCTGCTGAAAGGTAGCATAAATAATGAAGTCATATCAATACTAAACATATATGCACCAAGTGGTATAGCATCTAAATTTCTAAAGGAAAAGTTAAGAGAACTGCAAGAAGAAATAGACAGTAAAACTATAATAGTGGGAGATCTCAACCTTGCACTCTCAGATTTAGACAAATCAAACCACAAAACAAACAATAAAGAAATTAAAAAAGTAAATAGAACATTAGAAAAACTAGGTATGATAGACCTTTGGAGAAAACTGAATGGCAATAGAAAGGAATATACTTTCTTCTCAGCAGTTCATGGATCCTATACAAAAATAGACCATATATTAGGACATAAAGATCTCAAAATTAAATGTAGGAAGGCAGAAATAATAAATGCCTTCTTCTCAGATCACAATGCAATAAAAGCTACATTCAGTAAAAAGTTAGGGGTAAATAGACCAAAAAATAATTGGAAACTGAATAATCTCATCTTAAAGAATGACTGGGTGAAAGAGCAAATTATAGAAACAATTAACAATTTCACCCAAGATAATGACAATGATGAGACATCATATCAAAATCTTTGAGATGCAGCTAAAGCAGCAATAAGGGGAAATTTAATATCTTTAGAGGCTTATTTGAAGAAAATAGAGAAAGAGAAGATTAACGAATTGGGCTTACAACTTAAAAGGCTAGAAAAAGACCAAATTATAAACCCCCAACCAAAAATTAAACTTTAAATACAAAAATTAAAAGGAGAAATCAATAATATTGAAAGTAAAAAAACTATTGAATTAATAAATAAAACCAAGAGTTGGTTTTATGAAAAAGCCAATAAAATAGATAAACCTTTGGTAAATTTGATCAAAAAAAAAGAAAGAGGAAAATCAAATTGATAGTCTTACAAATGAAAAGGGGGATCTTTCCACCAATGAAGAGGAAATTAGAGAAATAATAAGGAGTTACTTTGCCCAACTTTATGCCAATAAATTTGATAACTTAAGTGAAATGGATGACTTCCTCCAAAAATATAGGCTCCCTAGATTAACAGAGGAGGAGATAAATTGCTTAAATAGTCCCATTTCAGAAAAAGAAATAGAACAAGCTATTAATCAACTCCCCAGGAAAAAATCCCCAGGGCCAGATGGATTCACATGTGAATTCTACCAAACATTTAAAGAACAATTATCCCCAATGTTATATAAATTATTTGAAAAAATAGGGGATGAAGGAGTCCTACCAAACTCCTTTTATGACACAGACATGGTACTGATACCTAAATCAGGTCGATCGAAAACTGAGAAAGAAAATTATAGACCAATCTCCTTAATGAATATTGATGCTAAAATCTTAAATAAGATATTAGCAAAAAGACTTCAGAAAATCATCTCCAAGATAATACACTATGATCAAGTAGGATTTATTCCAGGAATGCAGGGCTGGTTTAATATTAGGAAAACTATTAATATAATTGACCATATTAATAATCAAATTAATAAGAACCATATGATGCTGGAACTCTATCTTTCCAGAAATCAGCAGGAGTCAGGATCACTAAACGTCTTTATTCTAGATCTTTACCGTCGCCTCCAACCCCAGGTCACGAGTGCAAGTGAGCGTGAGTTCCACCACCCAAGTTTCTCTTGCTCCTCCCACACAAGTCACTTCCCTCTCTTTGTCTCACCAATCAAGTCAGCACAGAACAGCTGGGGAGGGTCAACCTTAAACAAGTTAATAGGGAATTGTCCAATTGGCAATTAGTCTCACGTGCTTCATCATCCAAGTGCATTGCTCAGTTCTAGCCCTTTACATCATGATCATCTCAATAGATGCAGAAAAAGCATTTGACAAAATCCAACATCCATTCCTACTAAAAACTCTTGAGAGTATAGGAATAAATGGACTATTCCTTAGAATAATCAGGAGCATATATTTAAGACCTTCAGTAAGCATAATATGCAATAGAAATAAACTACAACCTTTCCCAGTAAGATCAGGAGTGAAACAAGGTTGCCCACTATCACCATTACTATTTAATATAGTACTAGAAACGCTAGCCTCGGCAATAAGAGCCGAAAAAGAGATTCAAGGAATTAGAGTAGGAAATGAGGAAATTAAACTATCACTTTTTGCAGATGACATGATGGTATACTTAGAGAACCCCAAAGACTCTGCTAAAAAGCTACTAGAAATAATTCAGAATGTTAGCAAAGTGGCAGGATACAAAATAAATCCACATAAATCCTCGGCATTTTTATATATCACTAACAAAATGCAACAGCAAGAGATACAAAGAGAAATTCCATTCCAAACAAATGTTGAGAGTATAAAATATTTGGGAATCCATCTACCAAAGAAAAGTCAGGAATTATATGAGAAAAATTACAAAACACTTGCCACAAAAATAAAATCAGATTTAAATAATTGGAAAGACATTCAATGCTCTTGGATAGGCCGAGCGAATATAATAAAGATGACAATACTCCCCAAACTAATCTATTTATTTAGTGCTATACCAATCAGACTCCCAAGAAACTATTTCAATGACCTAGAAAAAAAAAACAACAAAATTCATATGGAAGAATAAAAGGTCGAGAATTGCAAGGGAACTAATGAAAAAAAACTCAGAGGAAGGTGGTCTAAGTGTACCTGATCTAAAGCTATATTATATAGCAGCAGTCACCAAAAGCATTTGGTATTGGCTAAGAAATAGACCGGTAGATCAGTGGAACAGATTAGATACAAAGGACAAAAAAGGATACATATATAGCAACCTAATCTTTGACAAACCCAAAGATTCCAACATTAGTGATAAAAATTCATTATTCGGAAAAAACTGTTGGGAAAACTGGAAATTAGTATGGCAGAAATTAGATATAGATCCACACTTAACACCATATACTAAGATAAGATCAAAATGGATCCATTATTTAGGCATAAAGAGGGAGATAATAAATAGATTAGAGGAACAGAGGATAATCTACCTTTCAGACTTGTGGAGGAGGAAGGAATTTATGACCAGAGGAGAATTAGAGATCATTATTGATCACAAAATAGAAGATTTTGATTACATCAAACTAAAAAGTTTCTGTACAAATAATACTAATGCAAACAAGATTAGAAGGGAAGTAACAAATTGGGAAAATATTTTTAAAAACAAAGGTTCTGACAAAGGTCTCATTTCCAAAATATATAGAGAACTGACCATAATTTATAAGAAACCAAACCATTCTCCAATTGATAAATGGTCAAAGGATATGAACAGACAATTCTCAGAGGAAGAAATTGAAACTATATCCACTCACATGAAAGAGTGTTCCAAATCACTACTGATCAGAGAAATGCAAATTAAGACCACTCTGAGATACCACTACACACCTGTCAGATTGGCTAAGATGACAGGAACAAATAATGATGAATGTTGGAGGGGATGTGGGGAAACTGGGACACTAATACATTGTTGGTGGAGTTGTGAAAGAATCCAGCCATTCTGGAGAGCAATTTGGAACTATGCCCAAAAAGTTATCAAACTGTGCAAACCCTTTGACCCAGCAGTGCTACTACTGGGCTTATATCCCAAAGAAATACTAAAGAGCGGAAAGAGACATATATGTGCCAAAATGTTTGTGGCAGCTCTTTTTGTTGTAGCTAGAAACTGGAAGATGAATGGATGTCCATCAGTTGGAGAATGGTTGGGTAAATTGTGGTATATGAAGGTTATGGAATATTATTGCTCTGTAAGAAATGACCAGCAGGAGGAATACAGAGAGGCCTGGAGAGACTTAAATCAACTGATGCTGAGTGAAATGAGCAGAACCAGAAGATCACTGTACACTTCAACAACAATACTGTATGAGGATGTATTCTGATGGAAGTGGAAATCTTCAACATAAAGAAGATCCAACTCACTTCCAGTTGATCAATGATGGACAGAGGTAGCTACACCCAGAGAAGAAACACTGGGAAGTGAATGTAAATTGTTAGCACTAATATCTGTCTGCACAGGTTGCATGTACCTTCGGATTCTAATGTTTATTGTGCAACAAGAAAATGATATTCACACACATGTATTGTACCTAGACTATATTGTAACACATGTAAAATATATGGGATTGCCTGTCATTGGGGGGAGGGAATAGAGGGAGGGGGGGATAATTTGGAAAAATGAATACAAGGGATAATATTATAAAATATATATATATAATAAAAAATTAAAAAAATAAAATAAAATAATATGTTCTGAGAAAAAAAAAGAAACTAGAGGTAGAAGGGGGACTATGATGGAAAAAGAGGCAAAGAAAATCTATTATAATTGAGGGAAAGAAGGAAGGAGGATGAGCATTGTGTGAATCTTACTCTCCTCAGATTTGGCTCAGATGCCTACAAAAATATCTTCAGGGTCAAATGGATTTACAATACTATATAAATGATTTGAAAAACACAGAGAAAGAAAGAGTCCTACAAAATTCCTTTTGTGATGCAGATATGGTGCTGAAAGTTAAACCAGGTAGGATGAAAACAGAGAAAAAAAATTACAGACCAATTTCTCTAATGAATATACATGCAAAAATCTTAAATAAAATATTAGTAATGAGACTACAGAAAGTCATCCCCAGGATAATACACTATGACCAAGTGGGATTTATGCCAGGAATGGAGGACTGGTTCAATATTAGGAAAACTATCAACATAATCAACTATATCAGTAACCAAACTAATAAAAATCATATGATTATCTCAATTGATGAAGAAAAAGCATTTGATAAAATCCAACACCCATTCCTATTAAAAACACTAGAGATTATAGGAATAAATGGACTTTTCCTTAAAATAATCAGTGGCATCTATTTAAAACCATCAGCAAGCTTCTTATGTAATGGGGACAAACTAGAACCATTACTATTCAGGATTATATTAGAAATGTTAGCTTTGGCAATAAGAAGAGAAAAAAAGATAAAAGGAATTCATGAAGAAACCAAATTATTCCTATTTGCAGATAATCAGATGGTATACTTAGAGAACCCTAGAAAATCAACTAAAAAACTACTATAACAATTCACATCTTTAGCAAAGTTGAAGAATACAAAATAAATCCTCATAAATATATATCAAGGCCTCTTGCCTCCCCTGACTTCTGAATCCACACCCTTTAATTCCAACCCCAGGAGAAATTAGCTTTCCTGGAAATTAAGGGTGACAGAGGTAGGCTACAAATAATCTTTTCTCAGCATTTTCTCCTATTTCTCTTTGATAATTAGATGGGCCATCAGACAAGCAGCCCACAGAAGGGAACTGATGCATTTCTTGCTAAAGGCCCTATTCTCCTGAATGTCACTATCTCCACCCTGGATGACACTCCACTTTTAATCTGTTCCCAAGATCTGTTTTCTCTAGGCTTCATACTTTGGATTCTCAGCTGGCCTTTCAGCCTGGAGAACATTGACTGGGGACAACTCCCTCTCGATGCCCTGCTGCCATCCCCCACACCTCATGCCTCACCTCCTGGCATGGAACCCCAAATCTCTATAACCCTTGTCAGCTTGAAGCAGTTAAAGAGGAGATTGATGTCCCTTTTCCCACATTCATCTGAAGGCGATGGTTTGAGGGGGGAACAAGACGAGTGGACCCCGCTACTCTGAAGATCTTTGGAGAAAATCTTCAACCTTGCCTTAAATGAAGGACACTGCCCAAAATTTTCTTATTTTCTTAAATGAATTTAAGTCTCAACTGTTTAAGGGGGGAACTGATGGGGGTTGAGGTCCCTTTAAGATTCCTTTCTAATTGCCCAACCCATGGCTGACTTTGATTCACAAATCCTGGTCAAAGGCACCCTTTGAATATCCGGGCCCAGCCCTACTATCAGCTCAGTTTCCCCCAGCCCTCACCTGATTTGAGCTAACTGAAAAGCCCACCAAGAACTTAGGGGTACCGCCCATCATCTTCTAGGTATAAAAAGAGCCCTCCCAACCAACACATGGTATCCTTCCAGCTATGTAAGGGTTCCTGCCCACCCAGCAGCCCCCTCTGGCCCTGGAGTCTTTCTAACTGAACCTTACTTCCAAATTTCTACAATAAACCTTTTATTTATCAATCTAAGTTTTCAGGCCTGTAAATTCATTTACAGGGGACATTGTGCCTCATGGGATTATTTTACTATCTATGCGTCAGCAAACGGGGTTCCCCCTTTCCCTCATTAGAGTAAGTAGTCAAAACATGGATTTCTTTTTACTTTTGTTCCATAAATTTAAAATTATCTTTTGAGAAATTTATTTTTTATATATTTATTTTATTAGCCTTTGTGTTTTAATTCATGCATTTAAAACATTATTCAGAGGATTAGTTGGGCTTCCTCAAACTGTTTAAGGGTTATGAAACAAACAAAAAAGTTTTTTTAAAAATAGATTGTTATTTATAAAAAGATGATCAAAGCATCAAATGTTTTAGAGAGATCAAGAAAGATGAATATTGGGGGAGAG
The DNA here is from genome assembly GCF_048593235.1 of Sminthopsis crassicaudata. Taxonomy (NCBI): domain Eukaryota; kingdom Metazoa; phylum Chordata; class Mammalia; order Dasyuromorphia; family Dasyuridae; genus Sminthopsis; species Sminthopsis crassicaudata. The sequence goes on along the minus strand of NC_133619.1, from coordinate 265,016,872 downwards.
ATGGATTAGATTATACAATTAAGAGATCATTGGTAGCTTTGGAGAAGGCAATTTCATTTGAATGATAGTCTTAAAAACTAAATTGGAAAATATTTATAAGATAGTGAGAGGAGCTCACTTAGAGGCACATAATCATGGATGATTTTCTCAACTCCCCTATGAAGGGGAACAGAGATTGACAATACTTAGTGCATATGTTTCCTCCTTTATGTAATGGAAGGTCTCCTAAAGTCCCTTCCAGATATCCTATGAATCTTTTTTTTTTTTTTTCCCCCATAGTAGTTGTACAAATTTTGGAAACAATGCTGGATTTATTTTGGCCTTATCAGGTAAGTAATAAAATTACATGAGATTCAACTGATGGGGGTTGAGGTCCCTTTAATCTAGGATCTTTTGATTCACAAATCCTGATCTCCCAGCCCTCACAGGATCTGAGCTAACTTGGGTTTTCCCAACTCCCATGGCTGACCTTTGATTTACAAAACCTGGTCATCGGGCCTGTCTCAACCCTCACCGGATCTGAGCCAACTTGGGGCACTATCTAGAAGCCCCTTTAGGGATAAAAGAACCAAACTGGAGCTCTCTCTTTGCAGGAGCCCTTCCCCTCAAACATGATATCCTTCAGGTCATGTAAAGGTTCCTGTCCACCTACTGACCAAGCCCTAGTGTCTTTTACCTTTAACCTTACTTTCAAATACCTACAATAAACCTTCTTATCAATCTAGGTTTTTGGGCCTGTAAATTCCTTTTACAGGGGACTCTGCACTGTCACTCCACTATTTTTGCGCCAACCCAAAAGGGGTTTCCCCTTCCCTAACTCTCCTTACAACCACAAAATATAAACAGAAAAAAGTTATGTTTAAAAAGTGACTTCTAGACCTAGCATTTGAACAAACTCATGTTTTAAATGATGCTGTCATTCAGTATTTAATCAATTAAAGTACTTATAAGAGAGCTGCACTATGCTAGATCACAATCCTAGTTCAGTCTTGACTGTACTATGCCAGTTGCTCTCTAACTGGTCTTCTTTCTTTAAAGGTCTCTCCAATCTAATCTATCCTCTCTATTCAATTGGATCAGGAGTACAGGTTGAATCTCAAAGTTATTCCTCCTGGACTAGCACTATTTGGGCAGGTGGGTATATGTAATTCTAACCCCATACTCCCTCTTTGAGGACAGCAGCAAAGCCAGCCTCATGGCCTCAATCTCCAGTCCACCAGGAATCAAAATCTCCCTTGAGAAAAAGGGTCAGAGGAGACTTTGAAAATCGTATTCATGCATCCCTTTGAAACGTATCTATATATACCCATGTGGATACAATCTACATGACACACACACAGATACACAAACACACACACAGAAATACATCAACACGCAGACATACACAACTTTCTTTAGAAAAATCAACAATTTTTCATTGTTATACTACCAAAGTTCAAGCAATACCCTGTGCTCAAAAATGCTAACATGTGGGTATAAAATCTATTTAAAGGAAACAGTAATTGAACTTTAGTTCATAAAACAGCAGAGAAGACTCTAAGGTCTTGTATTAATTACAGGATGCCATGAATCCTCTCTCTCCCAAGTCTCATTTCACTTAGTTGCACAATTGAAATAATTAAAGGAAATTTATTGCTGTTTTATCTGTGAGGCAAATTTGGAAAGGTGAAAAAGTATTTCATCCTTTACCATGTGGAAGGTTTATAAATGAACATTGTTTTCTTTTCCTCTTGTTGACTGTTGTTAATTAGATCAGGTTTTTGTAATTGGTAAATTTTAAGATGGTTTGAAATTCCCATTATAAAAAAAAGCATCTATTATTACTGTTACTATATCATTTATTATTATTTTATTATTCTTAAGTATGATAGAAGCATATCAGCTAATTCATGCAAAAGCAATTCACTAAATTTAAATTGGGGTAATTTTATCAGGGGCATAAAAGGTCTAAATTGTCTGTGGATGTCAGAGGGTGCTAGATTCAATTTGATTTTGGAGGTGTTTTTAACCTAGTTTTTATAAACTTCTTTAAAATAGTTCAAACACACTTACTTTATTTTATTAGTTTAAGAAATATTAACCTGAGAAGAATCACAAAGCCTTCACCAAAATGTTAAAGGGATCCATCATGCAAAATAGGTTAAGAACTTCTGTTTTAATAGGATCTCTGTTTATAATTGTTTCTTTATGTGGTGTTTAACAATTTATCCATTGTAACTCCTTTACCCTTTATTCTTCTATAAAGAATATACTTTTCAAGAGCTAAGATTCCCTGCTGTCCGATGCTGTTCTTGTTTAAGTGATGAAATGCTGAATATCTTCTACTTTGAAAAAGAAACCACCACATAGATGTTACAATCCTGCCTCCTTTTGAGGCAAGACATTCCTCCTCTAGCAATGACATGACTTAGTAGCCTAAAACTAGACAATCATTTTCCGGAGATCAGTGTTTACCTAATTAAGAGCTTCTCAGTCGTCCCCTGTTAGTTAATTGTGTCATTAGCAGCAATTTTGACATGAAGAACAACTTGTGTCTTGAGCACCAGTTTGGCCCCTGTTAGGGCAGACCAGCAGCGTGTCTCCCCTGGGTCCTGGCAGCAGCCTCTTGCAGTATATACAGCACAAAATAGAATAATTGGTCCCAAGAGAGGCTGTCTGTTCAGCTGCCAATAGGGATTGTTTTTCTGTGTGAATAAAAAACCGAGCTGCCATGGCTTCTCTATTATGTATTAACCTGTTGCTGGATTGCACAAGGACTTGTGTGAGGGATTAAGGAACTCAGTGATAGTTACAGCTGTTCCCATAACTATTTGGCAGTTTATTTCAGCACAGAATTGATAGACTCATGGAAGGAGGAATAATCTAATGATTACTACTTTGAATAAGAAGGCAGCAATAGTGTATGATTAAGCAGGAACTCAAGAATTAAAATGCAGTAGCTTTACAGGGCATGCTGCTTTGACCTCAACCAACAACAAATGGTCTGTAATTCAACATCTGCTGTCAGGGATGCTGAATGTACCTTCTCACTGTTTTCTGCTTCCTTTCCTCCATTTCTCCCTTCTTCTCCTCCTTTCTGAGCTAAGTAGAAGGAAATAATAAAAGTCAATTTAAAATATTTCCCACTGGGAAACTAGGCCCTCTTCTAATGAGGTTTCTAGTAAAGATTTTATTTTTAAATTAAATACTGATCACTTGGTAAAAATTTAAATATGAAGAATTAAAACTAAAATGTAATATTATTATTTGGACTATGTTACTATTGCCTAGAAGTCCTAGAAAATGCCCTTAGGAAAGTATCTAAAAATGTCATAACCATAGGATTTTGAACTGGAAGGGACTTTAGAGATCATATGGTCTAACATTCTAATTTTTACAAATAGTGGAACTCAGGTCCAGAAAAGTTAGGTGCCTAATATCTTTCCAAAATAGTAGAATATACCAGAATATAAGACTATTGATAGAAGCTTTAAGTACATGAGTCACTATCATGACCCCAAAGAGAAAGCTATCTTAGTAAAATGTATGAAAGAAAAGTCATGGGATGAATGAGGGTTGACAGATGTACTGTCAAAGTGAAGCTTTGGTATGTGAATAGTAACAGAAGAAATTGAGGAAGGTATTCAGCTATTGACTGCCCCACTCATCCCCAGTGAATATATGGAATTACATAGCTATGAGTAGTACAGGCTAGATAGGTATACATAGATTATGATTTGTTTTTTGGGCAGTACATTCTAATTTATCAGATCACAGATCAATTTAGTATTTGAGTGAGTAGAAAATCCATTGAAGGAAATGCTAGAAGCTGGGAGTCAAAGCTGTTACAATATTTTTACTGAGAGGTTATTAGGACCTGAACTAGAGAGACAGTCATAGGAGTGAAGAGAAGGGAAATTATGTGTAACATGCAATGGGTAAAACCAACAACACTTCAATAACACTTGTCAGGCCTGATTTAAAATAGGAAAGGAGCTTTCAGAGAGAGAGAGAGAGAGAGAGAGAGAGAGAGAGAGAGAGAGAGAGAGAGAGAGAAAGGAAGAGAAAGAGAGAGAGAGAGACAGAGAAAGAGACAGACAGAAGACAAACAAAAATAGTGGCAGAGACAGAAAGAAGCAGACACACACACACACACACACAGGTAAATGTCACGTGCCAGAGATAGAACAGCTTTGGCTACGTAGATCTTTGTATTTTCTCCTTAATGATGAAAATGAAACCCATTGGAGCTAATGAAATGAATGAGGATATGCTCTTAGAAAAGAGTAGATCCTAGGGCAGCTTTGGGAGGGTGGTAAAGGAAACTGAGAAAGACCACTGAGGCAGTTAGAAAGAGAACCATTTAGGCAATTAGAAAGAGAACCATGAGAAAACAATGTCACAGAAACCATGAGGAGACATGAGAAGCTATCCAAGAGTATTAAATGTCACACAGAAGTTAGGAAATATGAGGGCTGTGAAAAGACCATTAGATTTAAAGGATTCAAAAGTGGGTTATGGAGAAGAAAGAACATGAACAAAAAATGGGTTTTTAAAACTTAATTGTCAAGGGGAGGGGAAATATAGAATGACAACATGAGGGGATTTTGTTATCAAATACAGGAGCTTTAAGAATGGAGATAATGTGAGCATGTTTCTAGGCATCAGGGAAAGAGCTAGTAAATATGAAAAGGTTAGAAAGAGGAGAAACAAAATAGCTGATCGAATTTAAAGAGCTATTATGTAGAAGGACCTAACTTGTTCCGATTTTACTTTAGAGGGAAGAACTAGAAATACTGACTTGAAGTTTCAAAGTGTTCTATTTAGAAACTATGTTCGAAAAACATTTCCAGATAATTAGAATATCCCCTAAAAGGAAAAATCTACCACAGGAGGTAATATACTCCCTTTCTTTCAAGGGTCTTCAAGTGAAGAGTATATAACTACTGTCATATATGTTGTAGAAAATACTATAGTTTTGATAGAGATTAAACTAGATCACTTCTGATATTCTTCTAACTCTGAGATTCTATGAAAATGGTTCTAAGAAATTTAATTCTCTAATAGTTCAGAAATAACTTTAGAATCCTATGATGAAAAGGTCAACATTATAGTTATTAATTATCATTATATTAGGGAAATGCTTCTATATTGCCCATGAAATACTTAATCAATTATGTCTTGAATTTGTCGTACTGAAGCATCATGCTGGAATTGATCACTAAGGGAACATTCCATAGATATATGTCATATTCTCTTTTTGCTGACATCCCCTTTGTGCAAACTTATAAGTCTGATTCTGGGCATGTATAATGGAGAGATCTTCCCTACCACTTTTGTACATGAGTCAATAGCCTAAATTTCTTGTTGGCTTTGTATATGGGTACAGAAAGATTTTGAGAGGGCTGCTAAGCCAGGATTGGATTTAGATACAAAAAACTCAAACAGACTTATTCATCATTTCTCCAATGACAAGGGAGATAAAATGAAGTATGGGCCTATGAACAGACAAGATACTTAGATCTTCTCTTTCTGCCAAGCAAGTACTTTTTTTCCCCTTCCTGTTTCTGTTGTATTTTAAATCTGTTCTTATTTTAGATGAAAAAGTATTAAGGATGGATTGAATCAGGTTATGATCTTGTGACCAGGAAATCACAAGAACCAGTAAGGATCTTCTTCAACAATTAAAAGTGATAGCAATCGGAAAATCCAGTGAGGAATCAATCTTGACAAGTAACCTACTATCATAGGTCAGCAGTGAATCTAACATGAAAATGTTTGTAGCATCTACATGACAACTGAGCATAATCTCTCCAAACATTGAAGTGGATTGGAGAGAGTATGCTCTTAATTTTGGGATGCTGGTAATGCTTTTTTCTTTGTTATAACTTCTCCATAAAAAATCCCTTTGTGAAAACTAATTCATATTGACTAAATGATATTGGATAATATTAATTATCAATGGTATTGGGGTATATATTGGATGGAGGCTTTAATTTACTCAACCAAATTCAATTCAACCAAATATAAATTCAGCCAAATAAGATAACATTTTTAAAATTATTACATTTTTCACATATACTAATAATAAAAATTCAGAGACCGTATAAATTTGTTGTACAGTTTCAAATTAGCATTGTCAATAATCTTGTTATCATTATTTTGAAGCTTACATATTTCATTCAACTTTTTGACTGCATTTAAGATATTTTGAAATTTTACTTCCTCAGTCTCTTGTTTCAAAGAGATTGATGCAATATAATCATTTTTAAAAGATGCTTACACAAAGAACATTTTTTTTGACTTCCACATTTATGAATAAATGTGTTCAGCCAAGCAGATTAGCCTATTCTTTCTTTCAAAATATAGCCTTTTAAGTTCTTAAGACTGCAACAATATTTTTTTAACCCTCTTTTTCCCCCAGGTTAAATATGCTCAGTTTCTTCAATTGATCCCTTAATAACATGGTTTCTACCTACTCTATTCTATTGGTCTATTGTCTTATTACATTGACCCTTCTGCTTTGTAGTCTGCTGAGTGCTCTCTGTCTTCCAAAATTCCTCCTGGTTTCCAAAGAAAAACTGATAAATACTACATCTACACCTAGGTCCAAAGACAAATATCTAAGGTATTTCACTAGAATACACATGTCAATTTATTCTAGCTTTTAAAATTGATAATTGAGGTATGTTATATAAAGAATGCCCTGTATCTCCCCCCAAAAAATATTCCTTCCCTATTCCCAATATCCTACCTTGTAACCAATTCACTCAAAATCAAATTTAAATGGTGTTATCTTATTTCTCAAACATCAGTCATATTTCTCTGTTTCTGTTTCTGTATCCCAACTCAATTTCCTTGCACTCTCCTTTGTGTCTCCTTCCCTCTTCTACTCCCTTTCCAGTACTATGAAGATAACTAGTGGTTCCCACCAGTTGGAGAATAACATAGCATATTGAAAAAGACAGCAATAGAAATTCGTGTCAATTTGGGAAATACTTATTAAGTATTTTCATGCAGAGTCCTGTGCTCAAGGAAATGACAGATTCAAAAAAGAAATATTCCTGTCTTCATCTACTTTACAATTTTGTATGATGATATAATCCTAACTAAGCTTCTCTCACATAATCACTTGAGGAAGGGGGCCTTTATTGGGAAGTATCCCTGTACTCAAAGAATAAGAGAGTCACCTTTCTGTAACAGGAGTCATCAATTCTGTACTACTGTCTTTAGCTGATAAGCCAAGCAAAATATCGTAAAAAACCTCAAAGTGATTTTATTCAAGGAAATAAGTATAGTCAATTACTGTTTCTATTCAAAGATAGGTAGGCTGGCACCTCTTTTGGAGATTTTGGCTTTTGTAAGGATTTCAAATCCTCACTGGCTTATACAGCATGTTTATTAAATAAAAGCCATCAGGTTTGCTTCTTTCTTTTTTGGACTACAAGCTGTTACAAAAATTAGTTTTTATAAATATATTTTCCATATATTTCTCAATCTGTTTAACACTGCTTTATTCTAGCATAGGGAATTGGATTGCCCTAGATAATTTGTGTGACATTTGTTTCAGTTGTCCCCTGAAAATGTACTTCACCACTTCCCAGAAGGGCATAGTAATTTAAGTTGGAAGTTAAGTAGAAACTAACCATTTCAAGGTATTTGATCTATCAAGTTATCCCTTGGTGGACCTCTTGACCAATCTACTTTCTGATCCATTTTCTCTCAGTATAATCAAATAGGAGGTACCTTGACTTTTCAATGCTTACATTGGTAGATTCACATAGACCTTGCTGTGGTTTGGATTCTTTCTGCAAGCTTGTCATATGTACAAACGATTCTATTGATCAGAATATTTTATTAGTCCAAATATCATCTTAGATCTCAACAGTGCTGGGCCCATGTTGATTTGATTTGATTAATTTTTTTTGTTTTTGAGTACCTATTAGTATAATGTTCAAAATGATACTTAAATAGATTGGGTGACAATTACTGATTATGTAGAATAGGAGAACTTGGTCAATGAAAATAATTTTCAATAGAACTAGTAGGTATAAAAATGAATTGAGTTTATGGAAATAGAATTTTCATTACTCTGAAAATACAAATTAAAAGAGCTAAGATTGAAGGGAAGTGATGAAAGTATTAAATGAAGGAAGGGATTAATATTTTTGCCTAATATTTTGAGTGAAATATTATTCCTCTGTTATCTGTTACCAAAACAAAATCTTTAAAGGGACCTTATCTCTAAATAGCAAACTGCTTCAGTATCCTCACCAAGTAAACTTCAAATGGGTCATGAAGAGGCAGGCATGTGACTGAAGATGACTAAACAGCAACAACATAGCCATGTAAGAGGACAGGACAAATTTTAAATGATTTAATATTAAATGTCAAGCAAATTGTGACCAAGGAAGGCCAATATCTTGATCTGGAAATTATTTAGAATCTAGGGGACTTCTTCTGATCCCCCTTTTGCAAGAACCTATTGTTCATAGTTGAGTACCTACTAAGTAAAGGGCAGAAAGTTGGAAAAAAGTAGTCCCTAATTTTATTTTTTATTTTAATTATTGTTTTTATTTTTAAAACACATGCAAAGATAGTTTTCCACATTTATCCTTGCAAATTTTCATTTTTCCAAATTTTTTTCTTTTTTTTTTTTTTTTTTTTTTTTTTTAATTTTTTTTATTATATATATATATATATATTTTATAATATTATCCCTTGTATTCATTTTTCCAAATTACCCCCCCTCCCTTATTCCCTCCCCCCGACGACAGGCAATACCATACATTTTACATGTGTTACAATATAGTCTAAGTACAATACATGTGTGTGAATATCATTTTCTTGTTGCACAATAAACATTAGAATCCGAAGGTACATGCAACCTGGGCAGACAGATATTAGTGCTAACAATTTACATTCCCCTCCCAGTGTTTCTTCTCTGGGTGTATCTACCTCTGTCCATCATTGATCAACTGGAAGTGAGTTGGATCTTCTTTATGTTGAAGATTTCCACTTCCATCAGAATACATCCTCATACAGTATCGTTGTTGAAGTGTACAGTGATCTTCTGGTTCTGCTCATTTCACTCAGCATCAGTTGATTTAAGTCTCTCCAACCCTCTCTGTATTCCTCCTGCTGGTCATTTCTTACTGAGCAATAATATTCCATAACTTTCATATACCACAATTTACCCAACCATTCTCCAACTGATGGACATCCATTCATCTTCCAGTTTCTAGCTACAACAAAAAGAGCTGCCACAAACATTTTGGCACATATATGTCTCTTTCCGCTCTTTAGTATTTCTTTGGGATATAATCCCAGTAGTAGCGCTGCTGGGTCAAAGGGTATGCACAGTTTGATAACTTTTTGGGCATAATTCCAGATTGCTCTCCAGAATGGCTGGATTCTTTCACAACTCCACCAGCAATGTATTAGTGTCCCAATTTCCCCACATCCCCTCCAACATTTGTCATTATTTGTTCCTGTCATCTTAGCCAATCTGACAGGTGTGTAGTGGTATCTCAGAGTGGTCTTAATTTGCATTTCTCTGATCAGTAGTGATTTGGAACACTCTTTCATGTGAGTGGATATAGTTTCAATTTCTTCCTCTGAGAATTGTCTGTTCATATCCTTTGACCATTTATCAATTGGAGAATGGTTTGGTTTCTTATAAATTATGGTCAGTTCTCTATATATTTTGGAAATGAGACCTTTGTCAGAACCTTTGTTTTTAAAAATATTTTCCCAATTTGTTACTTCCCTTCTAATCTTGTTTGCATTAGTATTATTTGTACAGAAACTTTTTAGTTTGATGTAATCAAAATCTTCTATTTTGTGATCAATAATGATCTCTAGTTCTCCTCTGGTCATAAATTCCTTCCTCCTCCACAAGTCTGAGAGGTAGATTATCCTCTGTTCCTCTAATCTATTTATTATCTCCCTCTTTATGCCTAAATCATGGACCCATTTTGATCTTATCTTGGTATATGGTGTTAAGTGTGGATCCATATCTAATTTCTGCCATACTAATTTCCAGTTTTCCCAACAGTTTTTTCCGAATAATGAATTTTTATCCCTAATGTTGGAATCTTTGGGTTTGTCAAAGATTAGATTGCTATAGATGTACCCTTTTTTGTCCTTTGTATCTAATCTGTTCCACTGATCTACCGGTCTATTTCTTAGCCAATACCAAATGGTTTTGGTGACTGCTGCTATATAATATAGCTTTAGATCAGGTACACTTAGACCACCTTCCTCTGAGTTTTTTTTCATTAGTTCCCTTGCAATTCTTGACCTTTTATTCTTCCATATGAATTTTGTTGTTATTTTTTCTAGGTCATTAAAATAGTTTCTTGGGAGTCTGATTGGTATAGCACTAAATAAATAGATTAGTTTGGGGAGTATTGTCATCTTTATTATATTCGCTCGGCCTATCCAAGAGCACTGAATGTCTTTCCAATTATTTAAATCTGATTTTATTTTTGTGGCAAGTGTTTTGTAATTTTTCTCATATAATTCCTGACTTTTCTTTGGTAGATGGATTCCCAAATATTTTATACTATCAACATTTGTTTGGAATGGAATTTCTCTTTGTATCTCTTGCTGTTGCATTTTGTTAGTGATATATAAAAATGCCGAGGATTTATGTGGATTTATTTTGTATCCTGCCACTTTGCTGAAATTTTGAATTATTTCTAGTAGCTTTTTAGCAGAGTCTTTGGGGTTCTCTAAGTATACCATCATGTCATCTGCAAAAAGTGATAGTTTAATTTCCTCATTTCCTACTCTAATTCCTTGAATCTCTTTCTCGGCTCTTATTGCCGAGGCTAGCGTTTCTAGTACTATATTGAATAGTAATGGTGATAGTGGGCAACCTTGTTTCACTCCTGATCTTACTGGGAAAGGTTGCAGTTTATTTCTATTGCATATTATGCTTACTGACGGTCTTAAATATATACTCCTGATTATTCTAAGGAATAATCCATTTATTCCTATACTCTCAAGAGTTTTTAGTAGGAATGGATGTTGGATTTTGTCAAATGCTTTTTCTGCATCTATTGAGATGATCATATGGTTCTTATTAATTTGATTATTAATATGGTCAATTATATTAATAGTTTTCCTAATATTAAACCAGCCCTGCATTCCTGGAATAAATCCTACTTGATCATAGTGTATTATCTTGGAGATGATTTTCTGAAGTCTTTTTGCTAATATCTTATTTAAGATTTTAGCATCAATATTCATTAAGGAGATTGGTCTATAATTTTCTTTCTCAGTTTTCGATCTACCAGGTTTAGGTATCAGTACCATGTCTGTGTCATAAAAGGAATTTGGTAGGACTCCTTCATCCCCTATTTTTTCAAATAATTTATATAACATTGGGGCTAATTGTTCTTTAAATGTTTGGTAGAATTCACATGTGAATCCATCTGGCCCTGGGGATTTTTTCCTGGGGAGTTGATTAATAGCTTGTTCTATTTCTTTTTCTGAAATGGGACTATTTAAGCAATTTATCTCCTCCTCTGTTAATCTAGGGAGCCTATATTTTTGGAGGAAGTCATCCATTTCACTTAAGTTATCAAATTTATTGGCATAAAGTTGGGCAAAGTAACTCCTTATTATTTCTCTAATTTCCTCTTCATTGGTGGAAAGATCCCCCTTTTCATTTGTAAGACTATCAATTTGATTTTCCTCTTTCTTTTTTTTGATCAAATTTACCAAAGGTTTATCTATTTTATTGGCTTTTTCATAAAACCAACTCTTGGTTTTATTTATTAATTCAATAGTTTTTTTACTTTCAATTTTATTGATTTCTCCTTTTAATTTTTGTATTTCGAGTTTAATTTTTGGTTGGGGGTTTATAATTTGGTCTTTTTCTAGCCTTTTAAGTTGTAAGCCCAATTCGTTAATCTTCTCTTTCTCAATTTTCTTCAAATAAGCTTCTAAAGATATAAAATTTCCCCTTATTACCGCTTTAGCTGCATCCCAAAGATTTTGATATGATGTCTCATCATTATCATTATCTTGGGTGAAATTGTTAATTGTTTCTATAATTTGCTCTTTCACCCAGTCATTCTTTAAGATGAGATTATTCAGTTTCCAATTACTTTTTGGTCTATTTACCCCTAACTTTTTACTGAATGTAGCTTTTATTGCATTGTGATCTGAGAAGAAGGCATTTATTATTTCTGCCTTCCTACATTTAATTTTGAGATCTTTATGTCCTAGTATATGGTCAATTTTTGTATAGGATCCATGAACTGCTGAGAAGAAAGTATATTCCTTCCTATTGCCATTCAGTTTTCTCCAAAGGTCTATCATACCTAGTTTTTCTAATGTTCTATTTACTTTTTTAATTTCTTTCTTGTTTGTTTTGTGGTTTGATTTGTCTAAATCTGAGAGTGCAAGGTTGAGATCTCCCACTATTATAGTTTTACTGTCTATTTCTTCTTGCAGTTCTCTTAACTTTTCCTTTAGAAAGTTAGATGCTATACCACTTGGTGCATATATGTTTAGTATTGATATGGCTTCATTATTTATGCTACCTTTCAGCAGGATATAGTTTCCTTCCTTATCTTTTTTAACGAGATCTACTTCTGCTTTTGCTTGATCTGAGATAAGGATAGCTACCCCTGCTTTTTTGGCTTTACCTGAAGCATAATAGGCTCTGTTCCAACCTTTTACCTTTACTCTGTATGTATCTCCCTGCTTTAAGTGTGTTTCCTGTAGGCAACATATTGTAGGGTTCTGCTTTTTGATCCAATCTACTATCCGTCTCCGTTTGATGGGATCGTTCATCCCATTTACATTTACAGTTAAAATTACTAATTCTGTATTTCCTGCCATCGTATTATCCCCAGATTATGCTTTTTTCCCTTGACCCCCCTGATACCCCTCCCCGATATTTAATTTACAGACCCCCCTTGTGACGCGCAACCCTCCCTCTTTTTTTTTTTTTTTTTTTTTAGGATCCCTCCCCCCTCCCTCCAAGTCCCTTCACTTATTCCCCTTTTCCTTTTCCCTTTTCCTCTCCCCCCTTTTAATGAGGTGAGAGAAAATTCTCTGAAAAACAAGTATGTTAATTATTTACTCTTTGAGCCTCTTCTGATGAGAGTAAGATTCACACAATGATTCTCCCCCTCACTAAGTTCCCTCAGATATGGTGTATTTTCTATGTCTCTTCCTGGGATGTAGTTTCCCTCTTTTTATCACTCCTTCCCCTTTTTCTGAACCGACCTCCTTCCCTTTACTACACCCCCCTTTTTTTCTTTTATATCAGTAAAATCAAATTATCCTTGAGTATTTTTTATATACCCACAACAGAGTTACAGTTCTCAAGGGTTCTGTGTACCTTTTTCTGTTTCTCTTCAGTCTTGTGGATGTAGATCAAATTTTTTGTTTAAGTCTGGTTTTTTTCTTAGAAACATATAGAATTCCTCTGTTTCATTGAATGACCATCTTCTTCCGTGGAAAAAGATGCTAAACTTAGCTGGGTAGTTCATTCTTGGTTGCAGTCCTTGATCTTTTGCCTTACGGAATATCAGGTTCCAGGCCCTTCTATCTTTTAATGTGGAGGCAGCCAGATCTTGGGTGACCCTTATTGTGGCACCTTGGTATTTAAATTGTTTTTTCCTAGCTGCTTGCAGGATTTTCTCCTTTGTGTGGTAATTCTGCAGCTTAGCCACAATATTCCGTGGTGTTCTTTTTTTAGGGTCTATTTCAGAAGGAGTTCGATGAATTCTTTCCACATCTACTTTCCCTTCTGTTTCTATTATCTCTGGACAGTTCTCTTTGATAATTTCCTGTAAAATAGAATCTAGGCTCTTTTTTTGGTCATAGTTTTCTGGAAGTCCAATAATCCGCAGATTATCTCTCCTAGATCTATTTTCCAGGTCTGTAGATTTTCCCAGTAAGTATTTGACGTTGTTCTCCAGCTTCTCATTTTTTTTGTTTTGTTTGACTGATTCTTGAGTTCTCTGTGAATCATTCATTTCTATTTGTTCCATCCTGACTTTTAAGGAGTTATTTTCTTCTTTCACAGTTTTTAGTTCTTTTTGTAAATGCCCAATTTCGTTTTTAAATGAATTATTTTGCTCTATTGAATTTTTTTCCATTTCCCTAATTTTTTTTTTTTGAGAATTATTTTCTTTTTCCAATTCAGAAATTCTATTTTCTTGAGACTTTTTTATCTTTTCCAATTCAGAAATCCTACTTTCCTGTGTTTTTTTAACCTTTTCTAATTCACTAATTTTGTTTCCCTGCATCTCCTGTGAATTCTTTATTTTTTCCAACTCCAATTTCAGGACGTTGTTATTCTCTATCATAACTTCCCTTTCCTTGCCCCATTTTTCTTCGATCTCCCTCAATTTCTTAAGAGCTTCCTCTAGGAGAGAGTTATGTGATGGGGGGCAGGAATCGTTCCCCTTTAGGTTGTTATCTTCTGAATCTTTGCTGTTAACTTCCTCGGGGTTGGGTACCCGCTCTTTCTCTGTATAGAAGGAATCTATAGTTTTTCTAGCTTTTTTGCTCATACTTAAAAAATGTTTTGGGGTCTGTCCCTGGGGTAGGAAATTATTTACTTCTTTACCAGCTTCCTCCCAGACCGGATGGATGCAGCGGCCCCTGCGCCCGCGCTAAGAGAGAGCTCTGGGAGAGAGTTCCCCACCCCCTCCCTGGAAGCGCCTCAGAGGTGATTAGCACTGCTGTGCTTTGAGGGCGTAGAATAGTGAAGACAGCAAGAAGCTCAGCCTATGTGTCCGGGTGGGGAGTGGATGTCTGCAGCAGGTGACGTGAGAAGCCCCTGCGCTCAAACTGGAAGTGTCTGCCAGAAACCGCGGTCCCTAGTTCAAAGGTTCTGCTTCTCTGGGACTTCCTGGAGCTGAGTTCCACTCCCTCCAGCTAAGCTAGGCCGTGTGTGTTGCCTTGGGCCGTATCCACCCACTTGTCAGTCTCTTAACTATTCTCAGGAGGTAGCTGAGGCCACACCCCCTGGTGCCTAGTCTGCCGAGTCACCCCCAGGGTGGGGGGGGGGGGGAAATCTAATCTGAGTTTTAAAATATTTTGGCTTTCTCTTCTGAACTGCTAAATAATTAGCAGAGAAGAGCTAACAGCCTGTGCCAGATTCCTTTACCTCAGTGGCTTCTCTGATCCCAGAGCCCCTCCCAGCGCAATGGGCGCAGTGTGCCCCTACCCCACCGTCTGTGCTGGTCTTTCTTATTCCTCCCCTGAGAACTGACCTTTCCTGTTGAAATTCCAGATTCTCTTCAGCTGGTAAGTCGTGCTTCCAGTCCTTGTGGTATCTATTAGTCCTGAGCTAATTTTGAGACTTAATTTATCTAATTGGTTGTGAGGGAGTGAGGACGTTCACTGAGTAGTGTGTTTCCTCTCCGCCATCTTGGCTCCACCCCTTCCAAATTTTTTTCTACTTTCCTTCCCCTCACCCTCCTTCCCTAAATAGCAAGCACTCCAATGTAAGTTAGACATGTGCAATTGTTCTAAACATATTTCCACATTTATCATACTGCACAAGAAAAATCATATCTAAAAACAATAAAAAAAGATAAGGAAAAGGGAACAACAACAAAAGAGGTAAAACAATACTATGCTGTAATCTACATTCAGTCCTCATAGTTCTCTCACTGGATGCAGATAGCTCTCTCCATCACAAATGTATTGGAATTGGCCTGAATCACCTCATTGTTGAAAAGAGTCAAGGCCATCACAGTTGATCATACCATAATGTTGTTGTTGTGCCCAATGTTCTTTCAATTCACTTATCATCAGTTCATGTAAATTTCTTCAGGACTTTCCAAAATCATCCTGCTGATTGTTATAGAAAAATAACATTCTGTTACATTCTAAGTGAATTTTAAAAAAAATCAATAAAACCAAAGTATCAAAAGTGAAAGGGTGAATTCATAACCAATGAAGAAAAATCAGTTATTAAAAATCATTCCATCCAATTATATGATAATGCTTCTCTCTCAATTTAAATTAAATGAATTATTTTTTTAAAATGTAATAAAACAAGATTAACAAAATTAGAACTAGAGAGCTCAAATGATCCAATATCAGAAAAAGAAATTAAACAAGCAAGCCATAAGTGGAGTATGGTTGGAGAATAAGCATTTATAAAACCCCTCTTTATTATTCAGTCATTGTATAAATATTGCATTTTAAAATCATATTTTATTTTTTCAAGTACATACATGTAAGCATAGCTTTCAATATTTATCTTTATAAAATTCTGAGTTCCAAATTTTTCTTCCTCTCTCCCTTATCTCCCCCCCTCCCCAAGACAGCAAGTAGTCTGATTATAGGTTAAATATGTGCAAACAAATATTATTTCATTTGATCCTAACAATAAACTGGAGAAATAAGTGATGATAATATCTCTTACCTTCATTTTATAGTTGAGGAAACTGAGGCAAAATATTTTAAATGACTTGCCTGTGGTCACAAATTAATATTTGAGGTTGGATCTATAATGGGATCTTTCTTACCCTTTCTTACCCAGTGCTCTATTACCTGTACCTCCTAGTTGATTCAAAGAGGTGGAGAGTTCCCAAAAGGAGTAGAGAACCCTGGGACCAGATATATTTATAAGTGAAAATTTTCATAAGTTAAATCTATCAAACATAAAAATGATAATTCCAAATGTACCAAAGTTATTTGGAAAAGGAGAAAAAGGAGGGATCTTATTCTTCTTTCTCTACCCTTAGCTCTTTTAGGAAAGCTAGATAAGTGACTGGTAAAATGATATCCTTGGCAGTAATAGGAAATTTAGGGAAAACTGAGGGATTAGGGGGTCAAAATAATGAATTCAGTTTGGGACACATTAGGTTTGAGAGGTTGATAGGGCATCCTTCTGAATATCTAACAGATAGAAGGAGTGCTGAAGGCTTTAAAGTAGTTTACAAGCTGGATTAAAGATACCACTCTATTCAAGGGCAGAGCTACATAACTGCTGTTCATAGGATTCAATTTCTTTTTCAACACATAGCCTTAGGCCCTCTTTCTTACTCTAGTCTGCCATCACTAATCAAAAGTTCCTCCTCAGTCTGCACTGGATCAGAGATCTTAATCTGGGAGTAGTTTAAAAGAGTTTCCAGTGGGCATTTATTCCCCTTCCCTACATAGAATGCAACCCTTCAGTGTTAGATTTGGAAATTATTTTTGCCCTGGACAGTAGTTCCAGGTTGTCTTTCAAATCCAGCTCTAGGAAGTTCTTCAATGGAGTCTTCTTTTCTCAGTGTCTACACATTTCTGTCTATTTATCCCAACCTAGGTTAGGGAAAAAAAAAAAAAAAAAAAAAGACTAGTTGGTCTGATACTTTTCTAATTTTTTTGGTGTGACTGCTGGTAAGGGGCTACTACTTCTTCCTGTCTGCTTCCCCTACCCCTAGTTTGGTTGTATTTCTGTGAACATTTACAGTAAGATGGAATTCACTGCCTAATGAACTTTCTAATTTGCCATTCAAGGATCCTTAAATTAACTCACACTTACTTTTCCAGCATGATATTTTACCATGCTTCCTCATATCCTTTTCATGTACTCTATCCAATTTGGAATTCTATCCTTCTCCAAACTTACCTTATACTTTCTCCACTACTTGTGCATTTTCTCACCCTGTTCCCTGTATATCAAAGGCCTTTCTCATCTAAGTATGGATCTGATCTTTAAAGCTCAACTTAAATGCCATTTCTTCCATGAAGCTATTCTTCCTTTTCCTTATACCATCACCAGTCCTCAATCCAAATATTTCTTCTTTTACTGCTTTGTTTTTGTTTTCTTTATTTCACTTCATAGGTGGTCTTTAATTGTAGTTATTGCAAATGACCAGGTGGAGAGAACACCTGGTTGATATATGTCTTATTCAGTCTTAAGTCCTCCATAGTTTCTAAAATGGCGGGGGGTTTTTTTGTTGTTTTTTTTTTAGTTTATGTTGAATGAGTAGAAATATTTGTCTTAAAAGGACTCATTATTTCTATTTTTCAGTACTTTTGAAAAAAAAGATTATAGTTTATAAAATAATAAAATTCTACTTATGTAGTATATCACTTTTTTCTCACATTTTAAAATCAAAATAGCATAAAGAATTAAGCTTTCTTAAATTAGACTAAAGTTTATTGATTAATAAATTCAGGGAGCATCCCATTTTTGCTTTTCAATTTTAAGCACCAAGAAGAGTGAATTGTATAAGATAGGAGTAAAAAAAAATAAATGTTTTATGTTTTAATTAGGAAATTAATCATCAACAAATACAAAATAAAAAGAACAAGAAAGAACTGTATATAAAATTTATAAAGCATTGTTTGTTCCTAAAGTAGTATATGTAAATGCAGGTTTTTAATAATCATTTGATGATTTAAATTATGACTGATCTAGGAAAGAGATAGAGTTAAACACAGGAAACCTCTGTAAAGAACAAATGTTTGAAAATGAAAATATCTCATTGGGCCTGAAAATTTAGTCATTTTACATTTGCTCACTGACTTACTGGTATTTAGAGTACTCAGCTTCCAGCTCATGATCCATGATTTTATATGAGAAACTCATCATCCAAGCTTGCAAAACCACTTGTGTTGAGCTTTTCCAGATACCAATCTCTCCCCTGTGATTTCCAATCAGCAGCAGCTGTCCTTCCTGCACTTCCCATTACAGGGGAAAAGAGAAGATAAAGCACCATTTAAAAAGCAAGCAAGGAAATAAACAAACACCAAAACCTTGCACATTGAGAATAGTAAAGTAATGGGTAACAGATTCATGATACTGTTATCATGCCCCATTGGTGTCCTCAGGAACCCTGTCTAGTTAGGCTGAATGCCAGATTTCACCCCATTGGATGGTTTCATCTGACCTCCTGTGAATGCTGCATGTGAGTCACTAACAGAAGACTGAAGGCATTAACTTCATCAGCACCATTTGTCTTGCTCTTGGAAATTTCTGAACAGCTGCTTACTTCTTATGCCAACTTCTGACCAGAAGTATCTACATTGACAGTTTCAGAGGCATATTTCAGAGGGATACCATGTATGATAGTTTTATTTTTCCTTCTGATTTGTAGTAAAAATTATTATGAAAACAAATATCTTAATAACTGGTTAGCATCTTTTATTGAAATTTTCTATATGGAATTTTGTATGCATATAAGTGTTTTGAATATTGGAATTTTCTACTGAAGTTATTTCTTTAGTGTCTTTGGGAGGTTACCAAAAGTTGGGAGTGAACTATACAGATGGGTTTCTCCTAATTAAAACAAAAATCCCCAAATGAATAAATAGATCAAGACTCTGAAAGGCTAGTGTCGCTTGCCTCCAAAGGAGAGAAATAAGCCATTTGAAAGCCAACTACATTACAAATGAAATAATTCAGAAGATGAGCCATGAGGAGGAAAGAGGAATGACAGCGCACTACAACTGCCAGTGGATTGGCAAGAGAGAGTGTGTTGAAACATTGAGTCAAAGTTTATACCCAAGCTATTCAGAAGCTACAGGAAATACATGCAAAGTGGCTGAAGGGACTTCAGTTGCTGAAAACAGAACTGGTGATATACCACTTTCCCAGACTTTGTATAACTTTTAAGTTAGATTCTCCCAGGAGAATGCTGAGCCAACATCAGCATTCCCTATTTCTTAATACTTTGTTTTGTTCTTCTAAAGACATTTAAGAAGCAATTAGTTTCTTTAAAAAAAGTTTGTTCATTTCATTACAGACTTGCATGAGTTTGGTGGGGGGGGGCAGGTAATGTAGCATAGAGAAGTTATAAATTCTATATCACACAGAAGAAAGAAGTCAAAAGTTTAAAATTATGATAATAATAGAGATAATTGTATATATGACCATGTACACAAATACACATGTCAATATATACATGTGTGTAAACATACACATACATGTATATACATCTTGCTTCTCACAGCCCCTCTTTTTAGTATCACTCCCCTCACCTTAAAATTCTTCTCCCTTTCTTACCCCTTTTCCTCACAATTTCTGTTTTACCTTCTACTTTTTTCCCTTCCTTTTCCCTTTTCCTCTTCCACTTTTCAATGAAGTAGAAGTTTCACTATAAATCAAATATGTCTAATGGTTTTCTTTTTAAGCCAATTCAGATAAGAGTAAGATACACACTATGTTCATCCCTCTCCATTCTTTCTCTCAGATATAATAGGTTTCCTTTGCCTCTTTGTGAGATATAATACCCCCACTTTACCCTTTTTCTGGTACAATTTCCCTTCCAGCTCTAGTTTCTGGAAAAAAATATACATGTATTCTTTATTCATCTTTATAACAGAAATATGGTTCCCAAGATTTCTTTTTACCTTTTTAGGTTTCTCTTGAGTCCTATATTTGGAGATCAAACTTTTTTTCATCAAAAAATAGACGAAATTCACCTATTTCACTGAATGTCCATCTTCTTCCCTGGGGGGGAAAATGCTCATTTTGGCTGGGTAAGTTATTCTTGGCTGCATGCCAAGTTCCTTAGTCTTTCAGAATATCAGATTCCAGGCCCTTCGATCCTTTAATGTGGACACTGCTAGATCATGAGTAATCCTTATTGTGGCTCCTCTATATTTGAATTGATTTTTTTCTAGAAGATTATAGTATTTTTTCCTTGGTCTGATAGTTCTGGAATTTAGCCACAATATTTCCTGGAGTTTTGATTTTTAGGGTCCATTTCAGTAGGTGATCAATTAATTCTTTCAATGTCTATTTTACCCTCTGCTTCTATAACATCTGTACAGTTCTCTTTGATAATTTCCTGGAAAATAGTATCCAGACTCTTTTTTCATCATATTTTTCAGGAAGTCTAATAATTCTCAGATTATCTCTCCTAGATCTATTTTCCAGGTCTGTTGTTTTCCCAAGAAGGTATTTGACATTTTTTCCCATTGTTTCAATTTTTTGGTTTTGTTTGACTGATTCTTGGTGTCTCCTTGAATCATTCAATTCCATTTGTTCAATTCTGACTTATAATGAATTATTTTCTTCACTCACTTTTTTATATCTTTTTCTAATTGTTCAATTGAGTTTTTAAGTGAGTTGTTTTATTATATGGAATTTTTTTTCCCATTTCCCCAATTTTATTTTTTAGAGAGCTGTTTTCTTTTGCCAATTCCCTAATTCTGTTTTTCAAGGATTTGATTTCTTTGTCCGCTCTATCTTTAAATCAGTGGAATGACTTATCCAGACTCTCTTGACAAGCTTCCCTTTCCTTTTCCCATTTTTCTTCTAATTCTCTTGTGAGAGCCTTTTTAATTTCTTCTATGAGAATCTTGTCTGTTGAGGACCAGATCATATCCCCTTTTGAGGATTCATCTGGAGACAGTCTGTTTTTAGTCTCCTCCAGGTTTAAAGTCTGCTCTCTATCAGTGTAGAAGCTATCAATAGTTAAGAGTCTGTTTTAATTTTTTGCTCATTTTGTCAAAGAACAGTCAAAGAAAACAAACTATCAAAAAATAAATGTAGTCTGCTATTTTTGGGGGGAGTAGGGGGATGGATGGTATTATCGAGCTTTCTCTACAGACTGCAGGGGGCAGCAGTGAAGCATTAGCAGGACGGCAATGGTTTTGCTGCATCTGTGCTCTAAGATTCTGAGAACCTGCTGAGACACTCCAGGTGAATGTGGCCAGGTTCCAAGAGACCGTAGCTTTGGGGGGTTATAGTCTTTACCCCCTCTATTTATAGTTTCTCTACTGGTCTACTGGCTTACTGCCAAGGCAAAGTAGCCACACTGGGCTAAAGTTCTTTCCATAGACATGGCTGAGATCACACCCCACCCTCTTCTGGTCTGCACAGTGTGAGCTGCCTGCCTTGCTTTCACTGCCTGCCCTCAGTCTGTACCCAATCTGACCTTCCCCTCCTGTGAGCAAAAACAGACTTTTTCTGGAGAATTTTGAAGATATCTTCTGTTGGTAATTATTTGTGGGTTTTTTCCAATCAAACACTAATTCTGAGGCTTATCATGAAATAAAGTATTCTGAAAGCAAAGATGGAGTTTAAGTAGATTTGTGTATTCTCTTCACCATCTTGGCCAGAAGTCCTGTACAAAAACTTTTTAACTTAATATAATGAAAATTACCTCTGTTGTAATAAACAATGCTTCTAATTCTTCTTTGGTCACAAATTTCTTTCTCCTCTACAAGTCTGATTGGTAAACTATCCTATGTTCTTCTAATTTATTTATAATCTCATTCTTTATGTCTAGATCATGAACACATTTTGACTTTATCTTGATATATGATGTTAAGTGTGGATAGATACCTTGTTTCTGCCATACTAGTTTCCAATTTTCCCAGCAGTTTTTATCAAATAGTGAATTCTTATCCCTAAAGCTAGGGTCTTTGGGTTTGTCAAATACTAGATTGCTATAGTTAATGATTGTTTTGTCCTGTAAACCTAACCTATTCCACTGATCAAATAGTCTATTTCTTAGCCAGTACCAATGGTTTTGATGACCACTGCTTTATAATATAGTTTTAGATCAGGTACAGCTAGGCCACCTTCATTTGCTATTTTTTTCATTAGTTCCCTTAAAATTCTTCATTGTCCTTCATTCCCTATTTTTTTCAAATAGTTTATATAATATTGTAATTAATTGTTCTTTAAATGTTTGGTAGAATTTACATGTAAATCCATCTAGTCCTGGGGATTTTTTTTAGGGAGCCGATTAATAGCTTGTTCTATTTCTTTTTCTAAAATGTGACTATTTGCACAATTTACTTCCTCTTCCGTTAATGTGAGCAAGTATATTTTTGTAGGTATTCTTCCTTTTTACCTAGGTTATCAAATTTATTGGCATAAAGTTGGGCAAAGTAACTCATATTTGTTGCTCTAATTTTCTCTTCATTAGTGGAAAGTTCTCCCTTTTCATTTTTAGGACTAACAATTTGATTTTCCTCTTTCCTTTTTCTAATTTAATTTAACAAAACTTTATCTATTCTGTTGTTTTGTTTCATAAAACCCACTCTTAGTTTTTTTATTAATTCAACATTTTTTTACTTTCAATTTTATTAATATTTCCTCTTATTTTTGGAATTTCAAGTTTAGTATTTGGTTAAGGGGTTTTAATTTGATATTTTTCTAGCTTTTTTAGTTGCAAGCCCAATTCATTGACCTTTTTGTTCTCTATCTTATGCAAGTAAGCCTCTAGAGATATAAAATTACCCCTTATTATTGCTTTGGATGCATCCTATAAATTTTGGTATGTTGTCTCATTATTGTCATCATCTTGGATGAAATTATTAATTGTTTCTATGATTTGCTGTTTCACCCATTCATTCTTGAGGATGAGATTATTTAGTTTCCAATTACTTTTTTGGTCTATTTACTCCTAGCTTTTTGTTAAATGTAATTTTTATTGCATTGTGATCTGAAAAGGATGAATTTACTATTTCTGCCTTTCTGCATTTGATTTTGAGGTCTTTTTATCCTAATATATGGTCAATTTTTGTATAGGTTCCATGAACTGCCCAGAAGAAAGTATATTCCTTTTTTTCTCCATTCAAATTTCTCCAAAGATTTATCATACCTAACTTTTCTAGTATTTTATTTATATGTTTAACTTCTTTCTTATTTATTTTATGCTTTGATTTATTTAGTTCTGACAGAGCAAATTTGAGATCTCCCACTATTATAGTTTTGCTGTCTATTTCTTTTTGCAGCTCTCTTAACTTCTCCTTTAGGAATTTGGATGGTATACCTTGATGCATATATGTTTAGCATTGATATTGCTTCATTATGGTAACCTTTAGCAAGATATAGTTTCCTTCCTTATCTCTTTTAATTAGATCCATTTTTGCTTTTGCTTGATCTGAGATCACGAATGTAATGTCTGATCTAGCTCTCTGGAGGACCTTGGGATCAGCCCAAGTCCTTGATCTTAGTGGAGGAATGAAGAAGGCAGGAGGGCCACCACAAGACTGGTCAAAGAAAGAGTCCAGAGTTTGGAATCTGGATTCTTGCATCTTCTCTTGTGTCTCTGGCTGAGAGGGTCATTTTGATTCCTTCTAGCCCTTATATACTTCAGTAATATTATGTCACTACAGCAAACTGATCATGGGCCAACTGTAGCCATTACATCACCATATTGTATGTGCTTAACTAGAGTGATTACATTACATTACATTACATTACATTACATTACATTACGTGCTTAAATATAAATACCCTGCTGATCTAAATTCAAGTATACCTTTTCAGAGTTCTGGCCCTCTAAAAGGATCCCTGATTTTTTTTTTTTCTTTTAACTTCACCTGAAGCATAATAGATTCTACTCCAGCCTTTTTCCTTTATTCTGTATGTATCACCCTGCTTTAAATGTGTTTCCTGTAAACAACATATTATAGGATTTTGGCTTTTAATCTTGTCTGCTATCTTCCTCTCCCTTACAGGGGAGTTCAGCCCATTCAATTTAATTTAAAGCTACTAATTCTGTATTTCCTGTCTTCTTATTATCTCCAGATCATACTTTTCTCTTTTCTTTTTCCTTTATTCCCCTCCCCAGTATTTAGTTTATGGATACCACTTCCTCAAGCAGCCCTTCCTCTTTAAAATCCCTGTTCTTTTTAGAGTCCATCCTCCTTTATTATACCTTTCCCTTACTATTTCTGTATTCCCTTCTATTTACCCTATCTCTTCCCTTTTTTGATTTTCCCCTCCCTCTTTTCAACAAGGTGAGAGAACTTTCTCTGTAAACCAAATATGTCTAATATTTTCAGAGTGAGAAACTTTTAAGTATCTTAGGAAATGCTGGAGGCAAATGGGAAACAAATATTATCTAATTCTAATATCTTTTCTTATTATACATTGATTTTTCTCTTTAGCTAAATAGTGATGGAAAATTTGAACTCTACTGCCATTTTGTTAAAAGCAGAACATTTGATAAATCCTTGACTTGACATGCTGACAATTTCATCTCTCAGAAGTTAATATCAGTGAGTAGGATAATTGCTGTTATAGAACTCATTCTGATTAATAAAATATATATGACTGGTGATATATATATATATATATATATATATATATATATATATATATATATATATCTCCAAACCTTTGAAAAAATCAGCTGTCACTCTAGAATTTGCAGCAACAGAAGTAATAATAGCTATAAATGAATATGTACCTTAGTTTTTTGGCAAAAAATAACCTAAAAGTTGTTGATTGATTGATTATTGATTTAATTAAAACCAAATGTCAAATTCTATGCCTAAAGAAGTGTAAAGGATGTAATTAATTAGAACAAAGAAGTGATATTTTAATAAGATATCATGTTATCATCATGTAGGTAAGCATTTCTGCCAGTAGTGCACAGTTTCTCCTCTACTTGTATCGTCTTGGCTTGTTGGGACTCCAATTGAGGTTGGCCAAGGTTTTAGGTACAATCATTGAGCATTGAAGATTTCTCCTTCACAAATAAGAGAAGATAGGGATGATGTCATCTTAAACTGGCTTCCATACTTCTTATCTCCTGTTCTTCATGACATCTAGTTTAGGAAAGTCCAGATCTTCCCTGCTCTTACTCCTCTTATCTTTATGCTTTCATTCCATATATCACTATATCCCTCCTTATTCTCCAGAAAATATTGCACGTGAATAGGGAAAAAAGAACTTCCTAACCTGTTGTACTAAAGAACTATGAGACTGAATTTCTTTCTTTGTGACTGTTCATTCTTTGACCTATAACTTTTTTTTTTTGATGCTTTTGGATTTTGATTTGAGTTTAAATGATGTAGGGTATAGGAACATAGTACTCTGTTGAATATCACTCAAGGGTTAACCTTCTCTGTTTTTCACCCCCAATCCATTCCTACCATCCTATATGCTTTTTTCTTTATTTCCTTATTTTAATTTGGATGATACCCTTAAGGAAGAGAAAAGACACCAGCATTTCCCATTTAGTAATTTCCAAATCTCTTGGGAGTGTACAAAAATGATCTAAGAAGTTTGACCTAAAAATGCACCTTACCTAGAAAATAATTAGCAAATTATGATACACATATATTTTTCCTTTATGACCAAAAGTATGTATATGTTTAAAGGACTAGTAGTTAGTTTCTGTGGTAATTCAAAACTTTCATAAGCGTGTACACAATTTTGATTATTTTTGCAATTACTTCAAACTTTGTCCATTTGTGGGGGGAAAAGTTCTTTTAGTTTATTCAAATGTCATAAAATTATTTCCAACTATAAGGGTTTGATTTTTGAAGTAGCATGATTTGTAATGTAAGGACAGACATGTGTATATGTTTTCATTTGCATTCTGTGCAGTGCAAAAGAATAGTATCCTTATTCTCCTCTGTTTCCCTGCAATTGTATTTCATCAGCTGGGTAATCACATGGTCAAGATTTTTCAAAGATTTACATTCTTTGTCAGGTTTTTTGAAAACTTACTATGCATTTTATGCTATCTTGAAGCCATCATGGACCATCACAAATGTTTTACAAAAACACACAATATTTTGCCTCACTACAGAATTAAAACTTTTTAAATTTAAACTTATCTTTCCTTTATTACTCTTCTAATTGTTGGATTTTCAAGAGTACTTGTTCACAATACTGGAAAGTCATTCAGTAATTTATGTGAAAGGGTAATCAAATCTGAATAGATAATTTTTCTTGCAGAATTTAATTGACATACAAATATTGCTTTAAAATAAAGCAATATATGCAATTAAACTTTAAAAAGTTTAACTTCTAATACGGTACTTTTCATTAACCAGTAAAAAAAAAAAGTAATTATTTTATGCTTTATTCATTTTTATGGATTAAAATGTCTAAAATTTTAAAAAGTGAATTTTCTTCCTTAAGCAAACATTGTGATAGTTTGTTGAATGTGTAAGTTGTAACTTATTTCATTAAAATATTAATTGCATCTCACAACATTGATACAATAAAGAAATTTCCTATGAAGTTGTGCAGATAACAATAAGCATGTGAAGTCCTGCTCAGTTATTTCTTTTAATTTTCATAGAATAACCTTTATAAAAACTGATAAATTATTTTTTAACTAAAGTACTGTAATTTTTACTTTTAATAATCATAGAATACAATTTTTTCATAATTGTATAACAAATTTTAATTTTCATCTTTTTATGGTTAAAAGTCATAATCATCATCACTAAATGATAACATTTTTAAAGTACTATGGATAATATTTTTCATTATCTTAGGAGTTCATGACACATGTTTTCTTTAATGAAATTGGTTCTCGAAAGAAAAAAATTGTTGAAAACCAACCATTGCAGTACACAAATAGATAGGACAAGATAAACCTGAACCATTTTTTTTCTTTTTTCCATACTTGGATTATGAATTTTGTAATTTAAAAAACAAAAACAACAACAACAACAACAAAACAAATAAGAGTAAATGAACCTGCTAGGAAAAAATAAATTCTCCTGTATTTAAGAATTTTATCTGTTTGAAGAAATAGAATATATGCAATATTGTAAATATGATTTGTTCTATTGTAATTACCAAATGAATACTATGAATTCATGCAGCAGAAATTCAGATATAGGAGATTCCATGAGGCAAGGTTAAACAGAGAAGCCATTAAAAATGATGAGAATTTTGACAAATTGGAATAGAAGAAGAATTTTTCTCGTCAAGGCAAAGGCTTAAAGGTAGAAATGTTCATGACATATTTTTGAGAGGAAGGAAAATAGTTTGGCTAGAGTAAAATCATCCTGTAGTAGGCTAATGGATGATAAAAGAAAAGTAGGAACACATTTTAGTGAGCATTGAATGCCAAATTAAGGAGATTGAAAGGTTGAAATGAAATGGTCCTCAGAAATATGAAAGAGTTAAATCATCTTAACAAAGTTCCTGGCCAATTTCAATAGAGAAGAGTTGTTTATACTGTGATAGAACTGGGCTTATTAACAAAGAGATAATAAATATTTCATTAAAACAACTTGAAGCCATTCAAGGCTATAGCCTCAATTTAATAACAAGTTGGATTAATCGGCTAGCTCTTAAAAGAAGTTTCATAATGGGGGAGGCTTTGAACTTGATGGAGGAGTTAACAGTAATTATTGTCTATAAGAACAGAGATCCCTTTGAAATAATAAGGCATTAAAATAAGGTGTAAAAGCTGTTGAGTGGCTTCCATTTGTATGGCAAAATAGCTTCAGGCAAAATATGTGCCTAACTTGGTATGGGTGTGTAGAGAAGTTCTGTTTGCTCACCTGGCTCCTGCCTCTCTAAGCATTTTTTAAAATTTTATTTCTGTTGTGGGTGTGGCCAGCATTGAAAAAATGGGGAAACATTTGAATGGGAAAAATCATCATAACAGCATTGGACTGGTTTGAGGAGGTTGATGGATGGTAGGGCAAGAGTGATAGTTAATGAAATCATATGGCATGTTCAAATTTATTCTTATAATTCTCTATAAAATGATAGAATACAATGCACAAATAAAACAATAGAAAAAAATATTGGTCTCACATTTGTTTTCATGCTTTTTCTTACCAGAACAAAATGTACTTTGGCTTTGGTGATTTGATAATTATATTTTAAAGTTTTGAGGAAGAGAAAGCTTATTATTATTTAATATTTTCACATTTGGTTGATTGATGGAATGATTTTTGGCTTTCTGTTTATAAAGAATAAAAATAAAAATTCAAAGTTGTTACTGATTAATAGATAATATTGAGAGAATGAAAATGGGGTAGAGGACAGTTTACGGGAAATGACAGAGCAGTAATCCTAACCTTGTTTTCTATAATTTATCACTGTTCCCACTTGTGTGAAAAGCAAAAGTATAAAATATTAGTTATCCATGGCAAAAGGAAATTCTCCTCCCCCCCCCCCCGAATCCCCAAATGGTGAATTTTAAGATGTTTTAATTAAATGAAAATATTATGCCATGCAATCTGTTTAAGAAATGAATCTTGGGGGCAGCTTGGTGGCTCAGTGGATAGAGCACCATCCCTGAAATCAGGAGGACCTAGGTTCAGATCTGACCTCAAAAACTTAACATTTCCTAACTGGGCACATCACAACCCCAACTGCTCCAACAAAAAAAAAAAAAAAAAAAAGAAAGAAAGAAAGAAATCTTGCACAAACAAAAGTTCTTGGTGTAACTGTATCCTAAATCAGCTTTACATATTTCCCTTTTCATTTTTTGAATTATAAATGTACATATATGTTTAATCATTTATTCATCTATCTTTCTCAGTACTCTTTCCCTCTGCTGAATAATTTTAAAAATTCCAATACATACTTAAAATATGGATCTAGTGTAACAAAACAAATTTCTATATTACCTACTACTAAAATACTACAGATTCAAAAATCTATATATCTGTCTCAATTTTATGTTTATCTTCTATTTGTCAGCAGTTGTTTCATACTTTTATTTTTCTACTATTAGACTTCCTTTCCATTTTTTACATATTAGCCTTTAGATTTTTGATCTTGTATACCTTCTTATGGATTCAGCCTTTTTTCACTCATTTTTCACAAAACATATTTTGGAGTGCTTGTTTTGTACAACAGTGAATAAATAAATAAACTTAGGGTTAGATTACAATTTTTATCATATTGGCTTAACCTGGCTATGAACAACTAATGTTTCTCCAAGTGGATATATTTCATTCCTAGAGAGTGTTTTGTTTTTTTTTTATTTTTTTAGATTCATAGAATCCCTTGATTGAGCTTGAAAAATAGATCCTGAGGTATTTTATAGCTTCCATAGCTATTTTGAAAAATAATTTATACTAGCAAGGATATCTATCATCACCACTATTATCCAATACTGTACTAGATATCCTTAATATAGCAATGAGGCAAGAAAAAGAGTGAATTAATAAAAATAAATGAAGAAGGAAAAGTATTATTCATTGCAGATGAGATACTAATGATATGATGGATCACTCTGCAGAATCAATGGAAAAAAACAAACTAGTTGAACAACCAATAACTAAAGGAAAGTCATAGGATATAAATATAAATTTACAACATTTCTGTATATTGCCAAGAAAACCAAGCAGTAAGAAAGAGAAATTCCATTTAAAAGAGTAACAGACAATATAAAACATTTCAAAGTCAATCTACTAAAACAATTTCAGGGATTAAATGAACACAGTTAAAAATAATTCACATAAATACAAATCTAAACAATTGGAAATTACTAATTGTTCATATGGGTAGACTGAACCAATATAATAAAAATGACAATTCTATCTAAATTAATTTACTTATTCAGTTCCATGTTATTCAAACTACTAAAGAATTATTTGTAGAGTTATACAAATAGTAACAAAAGTCATCTGAAAGAACAAAATATTAAGAATATCAAGGGAAGAAATGGAAAAAATGTTAAAGAAGGCACCTCACAGTTCTGGATTTCAAATGAATTTATAAGATAGTAATCATCAAAAACTGGCTAAGAAAAAGAGTGGTAATCAATAGAATAAATTAGAAACACTATAGACAATAGTAAATAATCCTAATAATCTAGTGTTTGATAAAAACAAAGATCCAGTTTTTTAGGATAAGATCTCAACATTTGACAAAAGTTGCTGAGAAAACTGCAAAGCAGTTTGACAGAAACTAGGCATAGACTAATATTGCACACTATTTACCAAGATATCATCAAAATGGATAAATTATTTAAATATAAAATATATCATCTTTCCAAAAAAAGTTGTTGTTTGATCATTCCCAAGTCACTGTTCATGATTACATTGACCATACTGCCCCATAGGATTGTCTTGACAAAAGATAATGGAATGATTTGTCATTTCCTTCTCCAGTGAATTAAGGCAAACAGACTTTGAGTGATTTGTCCAGGGTCCTACAGATAGTAAATATCTGAGATTGGATTTAACTTACTTCTTTCTGACTCCAGGCCCAGTGCTCTGCCCACTAACTCAACTATTAAATTAGGATACATGAAAATATATACTTTTCAGGTCTATGGATCAGGGAATGATTTATAACCAAACAAGTGACAGAGCCACACAAGAGCTAAAATACAAAATTTTGATTACATGAAGAGTTTTAAAAAAAAAACTTTTCCAAAATAAAAGTAATGCTTCCAAAATTGGAAGGATAAAAGAAAATGTAAAGGGAAAGAAGGCACTGGCAGCAAGTTTATCTGATAAATGCCTCATTTCTCAATTATATAGGGAACCAGCCCAAATTTACATAAAAATTATAGCTATTCTATGGTTGATAAATGTTTAATGTATATGAACAGGCAGTTTCAGAAAAAGAAACCAAAACTATCATTAGTCACATGATAAAATGTTCTAAATCACTATTGATTAGACAAATGAAAATTAAAACAACCTCAAGATAACTCCTTGAAACTCTTAAATTTGTTAATATGACAGAAAAGAAAAAAAATGACAAAATGCTGGAGGGGATGTAGAAAAAAATTGGTATACATATTGATGAAGTTGTAAACTAGTCTAAACACTCAGAGAACAATTTGGAAAGACATCCAAAGACTTATAAAACTGTGTATGCCTTTTGACCCAGCAATACTAGTATTGGATCTTTATCCCAGAGAGTTCAAAGAAAAGGGAAAATGGCTTACTTATGCAAAAAATATTTATAGCAGTTCTTTTTTGTGGTGGTAAAGGGTTGGGAATCGAGGGCATACCCATGAATTGGGGAATAGCTAAACAAGCTATGGTATATGATTATGATGGAATACTATTACATTATAAAAATGATGAGTGGGATACTTTCAGAAAAATCTGTATTTATATGAACTCAGACAAAATGAAGTAAGCAAAACCAGGAGAACATTATTCACTATAATAAGTCTTGTAAAGACTATCAACTATGCAAAATTTATCTATTCTGCTCAAGATAATAGTCCCTGATGATTCTAAAGGACCCATGAGAAATAGGCTATCCATAAATAAAAGTGATGAACTCTGAAAGTCAATTGAACATACCTTAAAAAAATTCTAATTTGTATTTTATCTGCTTTCTATTGAATATGATTAATGTAGAAATATGTGCTGCATGACTTCATGGTTATAATTAATACTAAAGTTATTTGCTTTCTCAAGAAGTTGTAAGAAGGAGGAAGAGAAGGTGGCAGAGAGCAGACATGACTTTCTGTGACCTCCTCTGACTTTCTCTCAACACCAAATTAAGCCTCCAAACTGTTTTTGAAGCAAAAGAACCCATAAATGTTAGGAGTACAGCAAATTTCTAGAAAAAGATACTTCTAGAACTTCAGAACAGGTTTAATTGGGCAGGGGAACAATCTGCCGAGCCTAGACTACAGCACAGGGAACCCCAGAGCAGGGAGCCAGAGTGATGCTATATTTGTGGACCAGGGGACCTTCTATGAGCCTCTTAGGCTATGCTACTCTGGTTTCAGGTGGGTGGCTTATTGGATTTGCTCCAAGATATCCAAAACAAAAGGTAAATTGTAAACAGTTGAACTTCAACATGGCCTCTATTACCCAGCACCAGAAGTCAGTCAGAAACACTAGTACCAAGACAAACTAAAGCAGCTGTTGCTTTTTTGCCTTCAGAGCAGATTCCTATGCTTAAAAATGAGCAAAAAAAAGTAACCATACACAACTTTTATGGAGAGAACATACCTCAAACCTTAAGGTTTCCAAAGGCAAATCAACTCTAGATGAAACTCCAAAGGAAGATATCTGCTGATCCCTGTTTCACAAGGTCTTCTTGGAAGATTTCAAAAAATGGTCTAAAAAGAGAGTTAGAAGAAAAATGGGAAAAGAAATAAAATCTTTGCAAGATAGTGTAGAAAAGGAAAAACAGAAATTATCTGAAGAAAACTCCTTAAAAATAGATTTGATGAAATGGGAAATGGCATATAACTCCTTACAAAATAAATATGAAAAAGATACCAATTCATTGAAAAAACAGAATTTGTGAAATTATAAAAATGCAATGAAGAAAACAATTCAATTGGCCAAATGCAAAAAAAAAGTAACTATGAAAATAATAACTAAAAATTAGAATTCAACAAATAGAAGTGAAAGCCTCAATAAGACTTCAAGAATCAGTCAAACAGAACCAGAAAAATAGAGGAAAATATGAAATGTCTCCTAGGAAAAATAATTGATCTGGAAAATAGATCTAAGAGAGACAATGTAAGGATTATTGGAATTCCTGAAAGACATGAGGAAAAAAGAACTGTAGATATTATCCTTTAAGAAATTATAAAAGGGAAGGAGGGAGAGAATTTGAGACTCAAAATTCTAAAAAAAATGATTGTTAAAATTTTTATATGAAATTGAAAAAAATTTAGTGAAATACAAAAGAATTTTTAAAATCATTCTAGCTTTTCTTGCTGGTTTTAAGAATGCTGATGGTTTATCAATTAAACTGCCAAGAAATCCATCTAGAAGACCAAAAGGTCAAGGATTTCAAAGGAATTAATGGAAAAAAATGCAAAATAATGTGGTCTATCTGTATCAAACCTAAAACTATATTA
This sequence comes from Sminthopsis crassicaudata, assembly GCF_048593235.1. NCBI lineage: Eukaryota > Metazoa > Chordata > Mammalia > Dasyuromorphia > Dasyuridae > Sminthopsis > Sminthopsis crassicaudata. The sequence continues at coordinate 264,983,438 of NC_133619.1, read as the reverse complement.
TAAAGCAGTGGTCATAAGTACCATTGGGTGAAAAGAAGTGTTTGATGAACCCAAAAATTCCAACTTCTGGTATAAGAACTCACTATTTGACAAAAATTGCTGAGAAAACTGAAAAATAGTATAGCAGGCATTGACCAACATTTAACGTCCTATACCAAGATAAGATCAAAATGGTTTCATGTTTTAGGTGAAACTATAAGGGTGAAACTATAACCAAATTAGAATAATAAGGGATACATTGTGTATGAGATCTTTGAAAAGGAAAGAATTTGTGATCAAAAAAAGAACTAGAGAACATTATAAAATGAAAAATAGACAATTTTGATTACATTAATTTGAAAAGATTTTGCACAGCCAAAACTCATGTAGCAAAACTTAGAAGGGAAGTAGAAAGCTAGGAACATTTTTTACAACTAATATTTCTAAAGTAGATAGAGAATTGAATCAAATTTATAAAAATACAAATCATTCCCCCAATTGGTAAAGATATGAATAGACAATTTTCAGATGAAGAAATTAAAGTCATTTCTAGTCACATGAAAAAATATTGTAAATCACTATTGATCAGAAAAATTGCAAATTAAGAACACTCTGAGGTTCACTTCACACTTGTCAGATAGGCTAAAATGCCAGGAAATGATAACGATAAATACTGGAGGATATGTGGGAAAACTGGAACACTAATGCATTTTTGGTAGAATTGTGAACCAATCCAACCATTCTGGAGAACAATTTGGAACAATGACAAAGGGCTATAAAAGTGTGCATACTCTTTGATCCAGCAGTGTCTCTGCTGGTCTGTATCCCAAAGAGATGATAAAAGAGGGAAGGGACCTATATTTATAAAAATGTTTGTGGCAGCCCTTTTTGTAGTGGCAAGGAACTGGAAATTTAAGGAATGTCTCTCAGTTTGGGAATATCTGAATAAATTATGGTATATGAATGTAATGGAATTTTATTGTTCTATAAGAAATGGCGAGCAGGCTAATATCAGGAAATCCTGGAAAGACTTACATGAACTGATGCTAAATTAAGTGAACAGAACCAAGAGAACATTGTACATAGTAACTGGAAGATTACGTGATGATCAATTGTGATGCACTTGCCCCTCTTCAACAATGAGGTGATTCAAATCAATTCCAATAAATTTGTGATGGAAAATGCCAACCACATCCAGAGCAAAAATGATGGAGACTGAATGTAGAGCAAAATGTGGTATTTTCCCTTTATTGTTGGTTGTTTGCTTGTTTTGTTTTTTTCTTTCTATTTTTTTTTCCTTTTGATCTGATTTTTTTGCACAGTATGATGAATAAGAAAATATGTTTTCAAGAATTTCACATGGTTAATCTATATTAGTTGCTGCCTTGGGGAGGGGGTAGGTAAAGGAGGAAGGGAAAATTTTTTGGAACACAAGGTTTTACAGGGTTGAATGTTAAAGGCTATCTTTGCAGGTATTTGGAAAAATAAAAGACTTAAATAAATAAAATTATAAAAATGCTGAGATTTATCTGGATTTATTGTATGTTTGAATTTTAACTCACATTATTAATTGTTCATTTAATTTTAGTTGTCTCTTTAGGATTCCCTAAATATACCATGGCACTATCTCTAAAAAGTAATAATTTTATTTTTTCTTTGACTATACTTCTCTCATTTTTATTGTGTAATTAATTGGCATATATATCTTTTGCAGTGCTATATTATGTAGTCATGATTATAATGGTTATCCTTTATTTACCTCAATTTAACTAGATAGACCTTTAAAATTTCTCTACGCTACAGAATTTGCTATCTTAGATTTAGATTAATAATATTTTCCATATTAAGGAATGACAGATCTATGTATTCCTATGATTTTTGGAGAGTTCTTTTTTCTAGAAATAAGTATTGGATTTTGTCAAAAGCTTTATCAGATTCTTTTGATATCACTTATTATATTTAGAATCTTCCTTATATTGAACCAACAAGGCATTCCTGATGCAAAACCGATCTAGTTGTAGTATAAAATATAAAAAGGAGAATAATCTTCTTGGCCCTCCTCCTCTCATAGTTTTTTAAAATTTATTTTATATTTCATTTTTTATTTAAAGATCCATCCCTAATGGGGCAGCCTAAAATCCTGAATCCAAGAGCCTGGGAAATGGCAATGTATTAAAACCAGTGCCTTTAACCATTATTTTAAGAAGCAATATTTCTTGAGATACAAGCTGGCAATTGCTTTTGCAGGTGCTAAAATCACATTTATTGACTGGAAAAATAAATGTCTTGCACCAAAATCAGAAACTGATATGATTTTATTAATGGAAATGAAATTTAAAAAGATGTATTCCCTTCAGCTAACTCCTCTATAGGAACACCTTAGAGATAAATTGGATTCAGTGGACATTCTATGATATGTTCCTCCGCTTTTTTTTTCTTTTCACTCTCCTTAAACCTTTACAATATGGCTTCCAAATTTATTGGTCCACTGAAATTGCTCTTTTCATAGTTGATTATTAGAAAGCCTTATTTCTTTATTGATTAGTTTGCTGCTATATTGTAAAAACCCTGAATTTTTCCATTTGACATACAGCTGAAACTTTCCATATGTGCTTCCCTCCCAGTAGAACTATGATCTATTTATCCTCAGAATTTTGTATATAGTAAGTGCTTAATAAATATTGTGTTCATTCAAAATCTTCTTAATATGTTGTAACTTACTGCTAATATTATATATGTATGTACATATATACAATATATAAAGACATATATCAAATGTATTCATAAACTTAATAAACTTGTAACTTACTGCTAATATTATATATATATATATAATTCTTCCCTCTCTCTCTTATTCCTCTTCTTCTTTTTCCCCTCCCTCCTCTGTCTTTCTCTGTCTCTGTTTCTCTGTCTCTCTCCTTCCTCTCCCCCACTGTATATAATTTTCATTTGCACTTTTTTAGATGGAGTTCATGGGATATTCTTTCTCTTTCCCTTCTCCTTTATAACTATACACTCTCTGTGTTATATATGTATGTTATCTAATCGTGATTTCTAGCCTCTTCTTTTTTCATGAACAGTTCTTTAACATTAGCCCTTGCAAAACCTCATGTTCCCATTTTCCCTCCCTTCCCTCTTGCCCTCCCCTAGATGGTAAGTAGTCCATTATATGTTAAATATGATAGAAATGTATGTTAAATCCAATATATGCATACACATATTTATACCATTATTGTGCTGCACAAGAAAAATCAAATCAAACCAGTAAAAAAAAAAGAAGAAGAAGAAGAAAAGAAGAAGAAGAAGAAGAAGAAGAAGAAGAAGAAGAAGAAAAAAGAAGAAGAAGAAGAAGAAGAAGAAGAAGAAGAAGAAGAAGAAGAAGAAGAAGAAGAAGAAGAAGAAGAAGAAGAAGAAGAAGAAGAAGAAAATGCAAGCAAACAACAATGAAAGGAGTGAAAATGCTATGTTGTGAACCACATTTAGTTCCCACAGTCTTTTCTCTCTGGGTGTATATAGCTTTCCTCATCACTGAACAATTGGAACTGGTCCGAATCATCTCATTGTTGAAAAGAACTACATCCATCAGAACTGATCATCATATAATCTTGTTCTTGCAATATATAATGATCTCCTGCTTCTGTTCATTTTACTTAGCATCAGAACATGTTGCTTATTATTTAAAGGAAAGCTCCCTTTATGCCTATGCCCCCCTTTTTAATATGAAGGGGTGTTGGATTTTGTCAAAACCTTTTTCTGCACCTATTGAGATTATCTTATGATTTTTGTTGATATTGATTATGGTAATAGTTTTCCTGATATTGAACAAGTCCTGCATTCCTAGTATAAATCTCATATGGTTATAGAGTATTATCCTGCTGATAAATTGCTATAATCTCTTTGCTAAATTAAAAAAAAATCATCAATATTCATTAGGGACTTTGCTTTGTAATTTTCTCTCTGCTTTGCTTCTTCCTGATTTAGGTAGCAAGGAATTTGGCAGGACTCCTTCTTTACTTATTTCTCCAAATAATTTACAAAGTATTACAAATAATTGTATTTTAAATGTTTGGTAGAATCCGCTTTGCAACCTATTTGGCCCTAGAGATTTTTTCTTAGGGAGTTAATGATTTTTTCTAAAATTTTTCTAAAATGGAACTACTTAAGTAATTTATTTTCTCTTCTGTTAATTGGGGAGAATTTGTACTTTTATAAATATTCATCCATTTTAGTTAGATTGTTGGATTTGCTGCCATACAGTTGGACAAAATAGCTCCTAATTATTGCTTTAATTTCTTTTCTTTTTCATTGGTGGTAAATTAACCCCTTTTATTTTTGATGGTGGTGATTTCTTTTTCTTTTTTAACCAAATTAACCAAAGGTTTATCTATTTTGTTAGATTTTTATAAAACCAGCTCCTAGTTTTATTAATTAGTTCAATAGATTTTTTAGTTTCAATTTTATTAATGTCTCCTTTGAGTTTCAGAATTTCTAATTTGGTATTTAATTGGGCATTTTGAATTTGTTCTTTTTCTGGCTTTTTTGATTGCATACCCAATTCATTGATCTTCTCTTTTTCTAATTTATTCATGTAGCGATTTAGAGATATAAAATTCCCCCTCAGAACTGCTTTGACCGCATTACATAGGTTTGGGTATGTTTTCTCATTATTATCATATTTGTAAAATATTTAATTTGTGTGGAATTATGAATTCAAGTTTCAGATGGATCATTAATCATAGGAGGTACCCATCCAAATTTCATATCATGAACTTGTGATATGAAACATGAAAAACAAAAATAAAGATTGTAAGTAATTTAATCCCAGAAATAAAAATTGAACAAGTCACAAAGAAAGGTAAAAATAACATTAATACTATTAATAATAATAAATAGTTTTAGTGAAGAATCTAGGTTTCAAACTCCAACTCTGAAGGAAGGAAGGAAGGAAGGAAGGAAGGAAGGAAGGAAGGAAGGAAGGAAGGAAGGAAGGAAGGAAGGAAGGACAGCAAGAAAAAAACATAAGAGGAAGGGAAAAGAGAGAGGGAAGGTAGAAGGGAGGAAGTGAAGAAGGGAAGGAAGGAGGGAGAAAGAGAAGAAGAAATAGGAGGGAAAGAAAGAAGGAATGGAGGAAGAGAGGGAGGAAGAAAGAAAAGAGAGGGAGGGAGGAAGGGAGGAAATGAAGAAGGGAGGAGAAAGGATTTTTGAGAACCTAACTTATGCCAGATACTATATTAAGTTCAGTGTTTTGTGTGTTCTGTTGTATTTTAATTTACTTTATTAAATATTTCCTAATCATATTTGATCTGATTAGGATTGTACTCAGGACTATTGTGACTAGCCAAATGTTATCTTCTCGGTTAAGGACATTGCTATAATGGGAAAAAATCTTTCTGAACTCCAATAAGCTTGATATGATGATCAATAAATCTGATCTAAATTGTCCAAAGATGCTACAAATCTATTCTTGCCTGCATATTTTGTGAATTACCTGAGAACTTACCTGCTGTTCTTTTGACTATTCACTTTCTAAGTTTATTATGTCAAATAAAATTCTGAAAGGCAGAGTTTGGGGTATGATTAATCAGTTTATTAGATAGGCTAGCAATAACCAATAAATTGAGATCATTGATCTCTATCAGTAGCCAAAGACCTCAAGTGAATATCAGAGCATTCATTTTAAAACCAAATGTTTCTTCTTGATAATACATCATTTTGATCTCTCCTAGCAAAGGCAAGATGATCCTAATTGGTGGACATATTAATGTCAATCCCTCTGTATTATTTCATTGTTATGGGGGCTTATAGGGAAAGGCATCTGGGGAGATTAGGCTGATCATGAAACCTAGCAACTTCTACCAATTTCAGCAAAAATAATAATAATAATAATAATAATTAATAATAATAAAACCACTTAAATCAGGATCTCTTTGGCTCCTTGTAGATCAAGACATCCCTAAGTTTGATGAGTGGAACAGTAAGGACAAAGGGATATGTCTCAGAAGAAAAATAGCTCAGGTTCTGTTTATAGGGTAAACAAAAAATAAGAGTTCCTGCCCAAGTTGAATTATTGACCTGAGAATAATTATTTTTCTCAGACTGGGAGAGGTGTTTTTTGGACTATACTAAGAAATTTTGACAGAAAAGGAAATGTTACAGATTAATATTAATAAAGAATAAAGCATTAAATATATATATATATCCTACTTTCCTTGAGCAAGTTCAAATGAGAGCAAGCATTGCTTACTCTCTTCCCAACTATCTTCTGTGTTTTTATATTGAGTTTCTCTGTCCACCATAATACATTTTTATGGGCAGGTTCTTTTTTGTTTATTTATTTGCTCATGTTTCCAGTCTACTTCTTGATTTTTGAATTTATGTTAAATATTCACCTCTTTGAGAAGGGGGTAGTGTTGGCAATGTTCCAATTTGAGCTTCTGCCCATTATGTCATATGTTATACCTGATTTGATATTAATAACATTGAAAAAATCAACAGGGAGGTGGAACCAAGATGGCAGAGAAGATACACGCGATTTTGTAAGCTCCCTTCTTCCCTCAATACCAATTAGTTAAATCAGCCTGAAAAATAACGCTGGACTGATAGAAATCACAAGGACTGGAAGCACGACTTACCAGCTGAAGAGAATCTGGAGTTTCAACAGAAAAGGTCGGTTCCCAAGGAAGGAAGAAAAAAGGCCAGCACAGACAGGGTTAGGTGCTAGCCCACTGGACTGAAGAGAGCTGGGGAGAACTCTGGGATCAGAGAAGCCACTGAGATAGACGAATCTGGCACAGGCTGTTAGCTCTTCTCTGCTTATAAAACAGCAGTTCAGAAGAGAAATCAAGCCACTTTAAAATATAAAGCCAGATACTAGAACCACCCCAATCTGGAAGTGACCTAACAGATCTTGGCAAGGCTGTGCAGCCGCTTTCTGCTGCCCAGGGCTTCACCTTGGGGTAGTTAAGAGCTTGAACTGTGGGGACACAGCCCAAGGCAACATCTAATTCACATAGTGCCAGGCTAGGCTGGAGGCTGTGGAACTCAGCCTCAGAAGTCCCAGAGAAGCGGAACCTTTGAAATAGGGACTGCGGTTTCTGGGCAGACACTTCCAGTTTGAGGGCAGGGGCTTTTCACATCAGCTGCTGATATCCACTCCCCATGGGGCACATTGGATGGGCTTTGTATTGCTTTTACTGTTCAGTCTTAAACCTCAGGGAAGTCTCTAGGACACACAGCAACCCTCACAGCGCAGCCCTACTAATCACCTCTGAGGCACTTCCAGAGAGGGGGAGGGGAACTCTCTCCCAGAGCTATCTCTTAGATCAGGCACAGGGGCTGCAACATCCATCCAGTCTGGGAGAAAACTGGTAAAGAAATAAATAAATAAACTTCTTACCCCAAGGACAGACACCCAAAGATTTTTTAACCATGAGAAAAAGCTAAAGAGAACCACTGAATCCTTCTACACAAAGAAAGAGCAGGTATCCAACCCCAAGGAAGTTAATAGCAGAGTCAGCAGATAACAGCCTAAAGGGGACTGATACCTGCCTCCCAGCACATAACTCTCTCCTAGAAAGACTATTAAAAAGTTGACAGTTTGAAGAAAAATGGGGAAAGGAAAGAGAAGCTATGATAGAGAATAACAATGTTCTGAAATTTGAGTTGGAAAAAATAAAGAATTCACAAGAGATGCAGGGAAACACAATTTGTGAATTAGAAAAGATTAAAAAATCACAGGAAAGTAGATTCTGAATTGGAAAAGATAAAAAAATTCTCAAGAAAGTAGGATTTCTGAATTGGAAAAGATAAAAAAGTCTCAAGAAAGTAGGATTTCTGAATTGGAAAAAGAAAATAATTAACTAAAAAAAAATTAGAGAAATGGAAAAAAATTCAATAGAGCAAAATAATTCATTTAAAAACTCAATTGGGCATATACAAAAAGAACTAAAAATGTGAATGAAGAAAATAACTCATTCAAAATCAGGACAGAACAAATAGAATTGAATGATTCATTGAGAACCCAAGAATTAGACGAACAAAACAAAACAAACAAAAAAAAATGAAAAGCTGGAGAATAATAGAAAATCTATAGACCTGGAAAATAGATCTAGGAGAGATAATTTGAGGATCATTGGACTTCCCAAAAACTATGACCAAAAAAAGAGCCTAGATTCTATTTTACAGGAAATCATCAAAGAGAACTGTCCAGAGATAATAGAAACAGAAGGGAAAGTAGATGTGGAAAGAATTCATCGAACACCTTCTGAAAAAGACCCTAAAAAAAGAACTCCATGGAATATTGTGGCTAAGCTGCAGAATTACCACACAAAGGAAAAAAATCTTGCAAGCAGCTAGAAAAAAGCATTTCAAATTTCAAGGGGCCACAATAAGGGTCACTCAAGATCTGGCTGCCTCCACATTAAAAGATCAAAGGGCCTGGAACCTGATATTCTGAAAGGCAAAAGATCAAGGATTGCAACCAAGAATAAACTACCCAGCTAAGTTTAGCATTTTCTTCCATGGAAGAAGATGGTCATTCAATGAAACAGAGGAATTCCATTTGTTTCTAAGAAAAAAAAAACAGACTTAAACAAATCATTTGATCTACATCCACAAGACTGAAGAAAAACAGAAAAAGGTAAAAAGAACTCTTGAGAACTGCATGTCTGTTGTGGATATATAGAAAGTCCGCATGGATAATTTGATTTTACTGATATAAAAAAAAGTGGGGGGAGTAGTAAAGGGAAGGGGGTAGTATCAGAAAAAGGGGAAGGAGTGATAAAAAGAGGGAAACTGCATCCTAGGAAGAGGCATAGAATATATACCATATCTGAGGGAATTTAGAGAGGGGAAGAAACATTGTGTGAATCTTACTCTCATCAGATTGGGCTCAAAGAGTAAATAATTGACATATTTGTTTTTCAGAGAATCTTCTCTCACCTCATTAAAAAGGGGGAGAGGAAAAGGGAAAAGGAAAAGAGGAATAAGGGAACGGACTTGGAAGGAGGAGGGAGGGTTACTAAAAAAGGGAGGGCTGCGCATCACAAGTGGGGTCTATAAATTAAATATTGGGGAAGGGGTTCAGGGGAGTCAAAGGAAAAAGCATAATCTGAGGATAATATAATGGCAGTAAATACAGAATTAGTAATTTTAACTGTAAATGTGAATGGGATGAACTCTCCCATCAAACGGAGACGGATAGCAGACTGGATCAAAAATCAGAACCCTACAATATGTTGTTTACAGGAAACACACTTAAAGCAGGGAGATACATACAGAGTAAAGGTAAAAGGTTGGAGCAGAATCTATTATGCTTCAGGTAAAGCCAAAAAAGCAGGGGTATCCATCCTTATCTCAGATCAAGCAAAAGCAGAAGTTGATCTAATTAAAAGAGATAAGTAAAGAAACTATATCCTGCTAAAAGCTAGCATAAACAATGAAGCCATATCAATATTAAACATATAGGCATCAATTGGCATAGCATATAACTTTCTAAAGGAAAAGTTAAGAGAGTTGCAAGAAGAAATAGACAGTAAAACTATAATAGTAGGAGATCTCAACCTTGCACTCTCAGATTTAGACAAATCAAACCACAAAACAAATAAGAAAGAAATTTAAAAAGTAAAGAGAATATTAGAATAACTAGGTATGATAGACCATTGGAGAAAACTGAATGGCGATAGAAAGGAATATACTTTCTTCTCAGCAGTTCATGGATCCTATACAAAAATTGACCATATATTAGGATATAAAGATCTCACAATTAAATACAGGAAAGTAGAAATAATAAAAGCCTTCTTCTCAGATCTCAATGCAATAAAAGCTACATTCAGTAAGAAATTAGGGGTAAATAAACCAAAAAGTAATTGGAAACTGAATAATCTCATCTTAAAGAATGACTGGGTGAAACAGAAAATTACAGAAACAATTAATAATTTCACCCAAGATAATGACAATGATGAGACATCATACCAAAATCTGTGGGATGCAGCTAAAGCGGTAATAAAGGGAAATTTTATATCTTTAGAGGCTTATTTGAACAAAATAGAGAAAGAGAAGATTAATGAATTGGGCCTGCAACTTAAAAGGCTAGAAAAAGACCACATTAAAAACCCCCAACCAAAAATTAAACTTGAAATACAAAAAGTAAAAGGAGAAATCAATAATATTGAAAGTAAAAAAAACTATTGAATTCATAAATAAAAACAAAAGTTCATTTTATGAAAAAGCTGATAAAATAGATAAACCTTCGGTAAATCTGATCAGAAAAAGGAAAGATGAAAATCAAATTGTTAGTCTTACAAATGAAAAGGGGGATCTTTCCACCAACAAAGAGGAAATTAGAGAAATAATAAGGAGTAACTTAGCCCAACTTTATGCCAATAAATTTGATAACTTAAGTGAAATGGATGACTTCCTTGAAAAATATAGGCTTCCTAGGAGATAAATTGCTTAAATAGTCCCATTTCAGAAAAAGAAATAGAACAAGCTATTAATCAACTCCCCAAGAAAAAATTCCCAGGACCAGATGGATTTACATGTGAATTCTACCAAACATTTAAAGAACAATTAGCCCCAATGTTATTTAAACTATTTGAAAAAATAGGGGATGAAAGAGTCCTACCAAACTCCTTTTATGACACAGACATGGTACTGATACCTAAACCAGGTCGATCGAAAACTGAGAAAGAAAATTGTAGACCAATTTCCTTAATGAATATTGATGCTAAAATCTTAAATAAGATATTAGCAAAAAGACTTCAGAAAATCATCTCCAGGATAATACACTATGATCAAGTAGGATTTATACCAGGAATGCAGGGCTGGTTTAATATTAGGAAAACTATTAGTATAATTGACCATATTAATAATCAAATTAATAAAAACCAAATGATCATCTCAATAGATGCAGAAAAAGCATTTGATAAAATCCAACATCCATTCCTACTAAAAATGCTTGAGAGTATAGGAATAAATGGACTATTCTTTAGAATAATCAGGAGCATATTTTTACGACTGTCAGTAAGCATAATATGCAATATAGATAAACTGGAACCTTTCCCAGTAAGATCAGGAGTGAAACAAGGTTGCCCACTATCACAATTACTATTCAATATAGTACTAGAAACTCTAGCCTCGGCATCAAGAGCCGAGAAAGAGATTCAAGGAATTAGAGTAGGAAATGAGGAAATCAAACTATCACTTTTTGCAGATGACATGATGGCATACTTAGAGAACCCCAAAAACTCTGCTAAAAAGCTATTAGAAATAATTCAGAATTAGAGTGTTCCAAATCACTACTGATCAGAGAAATGCAAATTAAGACAACTCTGAGATACCACTACACACCTGTCAGATTGGCTAAAATGACAGGAACAAATAATGATGAATGTTGGAGGGGATGTGGGAAAACTGGGACACTGATACATTGTTGGTGGAGTTGTGAAAGAATCCAGCCATTCTGGAGAGCAATTTGGAACTATGCCCCAAAAGTTGTCAAACTGTGCATACCCTTTTACAGCACTGCTACTACTGGGCTTATATCCCAAAGAAATACTAAAGAGTGGAAAGGGACCTGTATGTGCCAAAATGTTTGTGGCAGCTCTTTTTGTTGTAGCTAGAAACTGGAAGTTGAGTGGATGTCCAGCAATTGGAGAATGGTTGGGTAAATTGTGGTGTGTGGAGGTTATCGAATATTATTGCTCTGTAAGAAATGACCAGCAGGAGGAATACAGAGAGGCTTGGAGAGACTTGGATCAACTGTTGCTGGGTGAAATGAGCAGAACCAGAAGATCACTACACACTTCAACAACAATACTGTATGAGGATGTATTCTGATGGAAGTGGAAATCTTCAACATAAAGAAGAGCCAACTCACTTCCAGTTGATCAATGATGGACAGAAATAACTATACCCAGAGAAGGAACACTGGGAAGCGAATGTAAATTGTTAGCACTACTGTCTATCTCCCCAGGTTACTTATACCTTCGGAAGCTAATAATTAATGTGCAACAAGAAAATGGTATTTACACACATATATTGTATCTAGGTTATATTGTAACACATGTAAAATGTATGGGATTATCTGCCATGGGGGGAGGGAGTGGAGGGAGGGAGGGGATAATTTGGAAAAATGAATAAAAAAAAAAGGAAATAATTCAGAATTTTAGCAAAGGGGCAAGATACAAAATAAATCCACATAAATCCTTAGCATTTTTACATATCACCAACAAAATGCAACAGCAAGAGATACAAAGAGAAATTCCATTCCAAACAATGTTTTGGGAAATCCATCTACCAAAGAATAGTTAGGAATCATATGAGCAAAATTACTAAACACTTGCCACAAAAATAAAGTCAGATTTAAATAATTGGAAAGATATTGAATGCTCTTGGATAGGCTGAGCAAATATAATTAAGATACCAATACACCCTAAACTAATCTATTTATTTAGTGCTATACCAATCAGACTCCAAGAAACTATTTTAATGACCTAGAAAAAATAACAACAAAATCCATATGGAAGAATTAAAGGCCGAGATTTGCAAGGGAACTAATGAAAAAAAAAGTCAGATGAAGGTGGTCTAGGTGTGCCTGATCTAAAGCTAAATTATATAGCAGCAGTCACCAGAACTATTTGGTATTGGCTAAGAAATAGACCAGTCGATCAGTAGAACAGATTAGATACAAAGGACAAAAAAGGGTACATCTATAGCAATCTAGTCTTTGACAAACTCAAAGATACAAACATTAGGGATAAAAATTCATTATTTGAAAAAAACTGTTGGGAAAACTGGAAATTAGTATGGCAGAAATTAGATATGGATCCACACTTAACACCATATAACAAGATAAGATCAAAATGGGTCCATGATTTAAGCATAAAGAATGAGATCATAAATAGATTAGAGGAACAGAGAATAGTCTACCTCTCAGACCTATGGAGGAGGAAGGAATTTATGACCAGAGGAGAGCTTAAGAGCATTATTGATCACAAAATAGAAGATTTTGATTACATCAAACTCTAAAGTTTCTGCCCAAACAATACTAATGCAAACAAGATTAAAAGGGAAGTAACAAATTGGGAAAATATTTTTAAAAGCAAAGGTTATGATAAAGGTCTCATTTCCAAAATATATAGAGAACTGACCCTAATTTATAAGAAACCGAACCATTCTCCAATTGATAAATGGTCAAAGGATATGAACAGACAATTCTCAGATGATGAAATTGAAATTATATCCATTCATATGAAAGAGTGTTCCAAATCACTACTGATCAGAGAAATGCAAATTAAGACACCTCTGAGATACCACTACACACCTGTTAGATAGGCTAAGATGACAGGAACAAATAATAATGAATGTTGGAGGGGATGTGGGAAATCTGGGACACTAATACATTGTTGGTGGAGTTGTGAAAGAATCCAGCCATTCTGGAGAGCAATTTGGAACTATGCCCAAAAAGTTATCAAACTGTGCAAACCCTTTGACCCAGCAGTGCTACTACTGGGCTTATATCCCAAAGAAATACTAAAGAGCGGAAAGAGACATATATGTGCCAAAATGTTTGTGGCAGCTCTTTTTGTAGTAGCTAGAAACTGGAAGATGAATGGATGTCCATCAATTGGAGAATGGTTGGGTAAATTATGGTATATGAAGGTAATGGAATATTATTGCTCTGTAAGAAATGACCAGCAGGAGGAATACAGAGAGGCTTGGAGAGATTTACATCAACTGATGCTGAGTGAAATGAATAGAACCAGAAGATCGCTGTACACTTCAATGTTGTATGAAGATGTATTCTGATGGAAGTGGATATCTTCAACATAAAAAAGATCCAACTCACTTCCAGTTGATCAATGATGGACAGAAACAACTACATCCAGAGAAGGAACGCTGGGAAGTGAATGTAAATTGTTAGCACTAATGTCTATCTAACCAGGTTACTTACACCTTCGGAATCAAATACTTAAAGTGCAACAAGAAAATGGGATTTACACACATATATTATATCTAGGTTATATTGTAACACATGTAAAATGTATGGGATTGCCTGTCATCTAGGGGAGGGAATAGAGGGAGGGAGGGGATAATTTGGAAAAGTGAATACAAGGGATAATGTTATAAAAAATTACTCATGCATATATACTGTCAAAAAATTATAAATTAAATAATTGAACAGCATGTGGATGCATCACTCTATGATTGATTGAGGGTACTACACATATAGACAATAAATTTTCCCAAGGTACAAGGATAATTAAGGATTATCTGATTATTCCTAACCCTATTTTCCATGTGTGTTCTCTCTGGAAAGGTGGAAGGATGTCATATATTTATGATTTCCTTTGTGCCCCTTATATATTTGCATTGGAGCAAACCTGAACTTTGTCATCCTACTACAAAGGGTTTTTCAGTGGGTTTATACCCCATGGACAAGAAATTGTGATTTTGCTCAGTAGAAAAATGTGCCACTTTTTTGGGGAGAGTCTCAAGCTATAGATTATGCTATATGTATTTCCAGAGTATAGGAAGAGAAGTCATTCATGTTTATCAGTTCCAATGAGTTGTAAGTTACATGTCTATATGTACATGTTTGACCTTCTTTCTATGAGGTCAAATAATGTGTCTCTATTTTTTACCTTGTATATTGTCATATGGAATGCTTACTCACATCTCTAGAGATAAACTGTATACTGATATTATACATAGTGAAGAACTTCAGTGAGTATGAATATACTAAGAGATTTGAGGAGCAGGATTAAAATCAGCATTTATTAACTCTAAATACACTCAGTGCCCTTTCTACTTACATGAAAAAGAAATAGATAAATACCAATGTATACATTTTTTCAAAATATTTAATCCAAATATTGCCATTACAATTTTAGTGAGAGATTTTGCCTTTATTTTGTTTTAAAACACTAAGTACAAGAAATGATAATTGATGAAATTATATTTATAACTTGCTATAATTCTTCCTATCTGTACCAATTTGTTTTAAATATAGATAATTACAAGAATATAATTGTGCTTTTGATTAAAATACCCATTTTACCATTCTGGTTTTCTTTGCTTTAAAGATTAAAAAGGAGCATTGTGGAGGTGGGGCAGAGCCAAGTTGGAGGAGAGGACACATACCTTTTTCTGATCTTCTCCTATGAGCCTGAGAAAATTACCAAATCCAGCCTCTAAATTAGTTCTGTATTGGCAGAATCCACAAATATTGGGAGTGCAACAAATTACCAGCAGAAGATAATTTCGAATATTGCCAGAAAAAGGTCTGTTTTGATGGGACAGAGGTGGCCAGACATCATGAGGGCAAGCATGGATGGCACAGCACAATATGAAATTCTAGGGCAGGATGCAGACTCACAGGGTGGTGCAGACCCCACATTGTGGAGAATATAGGGGAAGGATTCTACAACAGTGTTGCCTACTGTGCCCTAGTTGCAAACCAGTAGATTAGCAAAGAAGTTATAAAATATCCAATATAAATACAGAATGTAAATAGTGAACCCCAAAAAGCCAGAATATCATGGGCATGGCCATGGCCACCACACACCAGGAATGAGTCAGCACAAACCCAGCACAGCTGCTGCCACTTCACTGCCACTTCTAAAGGAAACTTGGAAAATGTCCCTTCCCCTAAAAGCAGATCCCAACTTAAAAAAAAAAGGAGTAAAAAGGTAAAGAGAACTCTGATCACAGATAGTTTTTATGTAGAATGAGAAGAACAGATTTCAAACCTTGAGAAGACCAAAAGCCAATCATCTCCAGATGAAGCCCCAAAAGGTGATATAACCTGATCCCCAGCACACAAGGCTTTTCTTGAAGAAATTAAAAAGGATCTTAAAGGAGAACTAGATGAAAAATGGGGAAAGAAAATGAAAACTTTCCAAGAGGGTTTGTAAAATACAATACAAAACAGACTTAGTGAAATGGAAAAAAAAACCATATAACTCATTAAAAGATAAATTTGACAAAATGAAAAAAGAAAACTCCCATAAAAAAGAATTGTGAATTGAAAATATAAACAATTTCCAGAAAAACAAATTTTGTAAATTGGAGAAAGAAAATAACTCCTTAAAAAAATTTGTGAAATGGAAAAAAAAAATTCCGTAGAACAGAACAACTCATTTAAAAACTCAATTGTGCAAGTACAAAAAGAAAATTTTAAAAGTAAATAAAGAAAATAATTCATTAAAAATCAGAACTGATTCCTTCACAGGCTAATTGTACACTATTTCAAAGTCTGATTCTTTTTGTACATCAAAACAACTGTTTGGATATGTATACGTATATTGTATTTAATCTATACCATAATATATTTAACATGTATTGGTCAACCTGCCATCTGGGGGGAAGGAGGGGAAAAATTAGAACAAAAGTTTTGGCAATTATCAATGTTGTAAAATTACTCATACATATATCTGGTAAATAAAAACTATTAAAATTTTTTTTTAATTTTAAAAAATTTAAAAAGAAAAAAAATCACAACTGAACAAATGGAACTGAATCTATTGATGAGATATCAAGAATCAGTGAAACAAAACTAAAAAAATGAAAAAAATAGAAAAAATATTAGATACCTACTTGGCAAAAGAACAAAATTGGAAAATAGATCTATGAGAGACTATTTATCTATATCTTTATCTTTATCTCTCTCTCTCTCTTATTTTTTTCTATGAGATATTTTATATTTTCTCCACTTTCTCAGTCTTTTGACTTTATCTTTAATTGAACATTAGTTTCTAAATGTTCAATTAAATTTTAAAGAATTTTATCCATAATGTTTTATGTCTTCAAAAATTTCCAGTTCTAATTTTTTAAAATAATTTTTTATTATATTTTTTTATAATATTATCCCTTGTGTTCATTTTTCCAAATTATCCCCCCCTCCCTCTAAACCCTCCCCCCGATGACAGGCAATCCCATACATTTTACATGTGTTACAATATAACCTAGATACAATACATGTGTGTAAATACCATTTTCTTGTTGCACAATAAGCATTAGATTCCGAAAGTACATGTAACCTGGGCAGACAGATATTAGTGCTAAAAATTTACATTCTCTTCCCAGTGTTTCTTCTCTGGGTGTAGCTACCACTGTTCATCATTGATCAACTGGAAGTGAGTTGGCTCTTCTTTATGTTGAAGATTTCCACTACCATCAGAATATATCCTCATACAGTATTGTTGTTGAAGTGTACAGTGATCTTCTGGTTCTGCTCATTTCACTCAGCATCAGTTGATGTAAGTCTCTCCAGGCCTCTCTGTATTCCTCCTGCTGGTCATTTCTTACTGAGCAATAATATTCCATAACCTTCATATACCACAATTTACCCAAACATTCTCCAGCTGATGGACATCCATTCATCTTTCAGTTTCTAGCTACAACAAAAAAAGCTGCCACAAAAATTTTGGCACATATATGTCTCTTTCCGCTCTTTAGTATTTCTTTGGGATATAAGCCCAGTAGTAGCACTGCTGGGTCAAAGGGTATGCACAGTTTGATAACTTTTTGGGCATAGTTCCAAATTGCTCTCCAGAATGGCTGGATTCTTTCACAACTCCACCAGCAATGTATTAGTGTCCCAGTTTTCCCACATCCCCTCCAACATTCATCATTATTTGTTCCTGTCAACTTAGCCAATCTGACAGGTGTGTAGTGGTATCTCAGAGTTGTCAATTTGCATTTCTCTGATCAGTAGTGATTTGGAACACTCTTTCATGTGAGTGGATATAGTTTCAATTTCTTCATCTGAGAATTGTCTGTTCATATCCTTTGACCATTTATCAATTGGAGAATGGTTCGGTTTCTTATAAATTAGGGTCAGTTCGCTATATATTTTGGAAATGAGACCTTTGTCAGAACCTTTGCTTTTAAAAATATTTTCCCAATTTGTTACTTTCCTTCTAATCTTGTTTGCATTAGTATTATTTGTACAGAAACTTTTTAGTTTGATGTAATCAAAATCTTCTATTTTGTGATCAATAATGCTCTTAAGCTCTCCTCTGGTCATAAATTCCTTCCTCCTCCATAGGTCTGAGAGGTAGACTATCCTCTGTTCCTGTAATCTGTTTATGATTTCATTCTTTATGCCTAAATCATGGACCCATTTTGATCTTATCTTGGTATATGGTGTTAAGTGTGGATCTATATCTAATTTTTGCCATATTAATTTCCAGTTTTCCCAACAGTTTTTTCCAAATAATGAATTTTTGTCCCTAATGTTGGTATCTTTGGGTTTGTCAAAGATTAGATTGCTATAGATGTACCCTTTTTTGTCCTTTGTATCTAATCTGTTCCACTGATCTACCGGTCTATTTCTTAGCCAATACCAAATGGTTTTGGTGACTGCTGCTATATAATATAGCTTTAGATCAGGTACACTTAGACCACCTTCTTCTGAGTTTTTTTTCATTAGTTCCCTTGCAATTCTCGACCTTTTATTCTTCCATATGAATTTTGTTGTTATTTTTTCTAGGTCATTGAAATAGTTTCTTGGGAGTCTGATTGGTATAGCACTAAATAAATAGATTAGTTTGGGAAGTATTGTCATCTTTATTATATTCGCTCGTCCTATCCAAGAGCATTGAAGGTCTTTCCAATTATTTAGATCTGACTTTATTTTTGTCGCAAGTGTTTTGTAATTTTTCTCATATAATTCCTGACTTTTCTTTGGTAGATGGATTCCCAAATACTTTATACACTCAACATTTGTTTGGAATGGAATTTCTCTTTGTATCTCTTGCTGTTGCATTTTGTTAGTGATATATAAAAATGCTGAGGATTTATGTGGATTTATTTTGTATCCTGCCACTTTGCTGAAATTTTGAATTATTTCTAGTAGCTTTTTAGCAAAGTCTTTGGAGTTCTCTAAGTATACTATCATGTCATCTGCAAGAAGTGATAGTTTGATTTCCTCATTTCCTACTCTACTTCCTTGAATCTCTTTCTCGGCTCTTACTGCTGAGGCTAGCATTTCTAGTACTATATTGAATAGTAATGGTGATAGTGGGCAACCTTGTTTTACTCCTGATCTTACTGGGAAAGGTTCCAGTTTATCTATATTGCATATTATGCTTACTGACAGTCGTAAAAATATGCTCCTGATTATTCTAAGGAATAGTCCATTTTTAGTAGGAATGGATGTTGGATTTTGTCAAATGCTTTTTCTGCATCTATTGAGATGATCATATGGTTCTGATTAATTTGATTATTAATATGGTCAATTATGCTACTAGTTTTCCTAATATTAAACCAGCCCTGCATTCCTGGAATAAATCCTACTTGATCATAGTGTATTATCCTGGAGATGATTTTCTGAAGTCTTTTTGCTAATATCTTATTTAAGATTTTAGCATCAATATTCATTAAGGAAATTGGTCTATAATTTTCTTTCTCAGTTTTCAATCTACCTCATTTAGGTATCAGTACCATGTCTGTGTCATAAAAGGAGTTTGGTAGGACTCCTTCGTCCCCTATTTTTTTCAAATAATTTATATAACATTGGGGCTAATTGTTCTTTAAATGTTTGGTAGAATTCACATGTGAATCCATCTGGTCCTGGGGATTTTTTCCTGGGGAGTTGATTAATAGCTTGTTCTATTTCTTTTTCTGAAATGGGACTATTTAAGCAATTTATCTCCTCCTCTGTTAATCTAGGGAGCCAATATTTTTGGAGGAAATCATCCATTTCACTTAAGTTATCAAATTTATTGGCATAAAGTTGGGCAAAGTAACTCCTTATTATTTCTCTAATTTCCTCTTCATTGGTGGAAAGATCGCCCTTTTCATTTGTAAGACTAACAATTTGATTTTCCTCTTTCTTTTTTTCTGATCAGATTTACCAAAGGTTTATCTATTTTATTGGCTTTTTCATAAAACCAACTCTTGGTTTTATTTATCAATTCAATAGTTTTTTTACTTTCAATATTATTGATTTCTCCTTTTAATTTTTGTATTTCAAGTTTAATTTTTGGTTGGGGGTTTATAATTTGGTCTTTTTTCTAGCCTTTTAAGTTGTAAGCCCAATTCGTTAATCTTCTCTTTCTCTATTTTCTTCAAATAAGCCTCTAAAGATATAAAATTTCCCCTTATTACTGCTTTAGCTGCATCCCACAGATTTTGGTAAGATGTCTCATCATTGTCATTATCTTGGGGTGAAATTATTAATTGTTTCTGTAATTTTCTGTTTCACCCAGTCATTCTTTAAGATGAGATTATTCAGTTTCCAATTACTTTTTGGTCTATTTATCCCTAACTTTTTACTGAATGTAGCTTTTATTGCATTGTGGTCTGAGAAGAAGGCATTTATTATTTCTGCCTTCCTACATTTAATTTTGAGATCTTTATGTCCTAATATATGGTCTATTTTTGTATAGGATCCATGAACTGCTGAGAAGAAAGTATATTCCTTTCCATTGCCATTCAGTTTTCTCCAAAGGTCTATCATACCTAGTTTTTCTAATGTTCTATTTACTTTTTTAATTTCTTTATTATTTGTTTTGTGGTTTGATTTGTCTAAATCTGAGAGTGCAAGGCTGAGATCTCCCACTATTATAGTGTTACTGTCTATTTCTTCTTGCAATTCTCTTAACTTTTCCTTTAGAAAGTTAGATGCTATACCACTTGGTGCATATATGTTTAGTATTGATATGGCTTCATTGTTTATGCTAGCTTTTAGCAGGATATAGTTTCCTTACTTCTCTTTTAATTAGATCAACTTCTGCTTTTGCTTGATCTGAGATAAGAATAGCTACCCCTGCTTTTTTGGCTTTTCCTGAAGCATAATAGGCTCTGTTCCAACCTTTTACCTTTACTCTGTATGTATCTCCCTGCTTTAAGTGTGTTTCCTGCACACAACATATTGTAGGGTTCTGATTTTTGATCCAATCTGCTATCTGTCTCCGTTTGATGGGAGTGTTCTTCCCATTCACATTTACAGTTAAAATTACTAATTCTGTATTTCCTGCCATCATATTATCCCCACATTATGCTTTTTCCCTTGACCCCCCTGATCCTCCTCCCCGATATTTAATTTACAGACACACCTTGTGATGCGCAATCCTCCCTTTTTTTTTTTTTTTTTAGTATCTCTCCCCCCTCCCTCCAAGTCCCTTCACTTATTCTTCTTTTCCTTTTCCCTTTTCCTCTCCCCCCTTTCAATGAGGTGAGAGAAAATTCTCTGAAAAACAAATATGTTAATTATTTACTCTTTGAGCATCTCCTGATGAGAGTAAGATTCACACAATGATTCTCCCCCTCACTAAATTCCCTCAGATATGGTGTATTTTCTATGCCTCTTCATGGGATGTAGTTTCCCTCTTTTTATCATCCCTTCCCCTTTTTCTGAAATGACCTCCTTCACTTTACTACACCCCCCTTTTTTTCTTTTATATCAGTAAAATCAAATTATCCTTGAGTACTTTTTATATACCCACAACAGAGTTACAGTTCTCAAGGGTTCTGTGTACCTTTTCCTGTTTCTCTTCAGTCTTGCGGATGTAGATCAAATTTTTTGTTTAAGTCCGTTTTTTTTCTTAGAAACATATGGAATTCTTCTATTTCATTAAATAACCATCTTCTTCCATGGAAAAAGATGCTAAACTTAGCTGGGTATTTTATTCTTGGTTGCAATCCTTGATCTTTTGCCTTTCGGAATATCAGGTTCCAGGCCCTTTGATCTTTTAATGTGGAGGCAGCCAGATCTTGTGTGACCCTTATTGTGGCACCTTGGTATTTAAATTGTTTTTTCCTAGCTGCTTGCAGGATTTTCTCCTTTGTGTGGTAATTCTGCAGCTTAGCCACAATATTCCGTGGTGTTCTTTTTTTAGGGTCTATTTCAGAAGGAGTTCGAGGAATTCTTTCCACATCTACTTTCCCTTCTGTTTCTATTATCTCTGGACAGTTCTCTTTAATAATTTCCTGTAAAATAGAATCTAGGCTATTTTTTTGGTCATAGTTTTCTGGAAGTCCAATGATCCGCAGATTATCTCTCCTAGATCTATTTTCCAGGTCTATAGATTTTCCCAGGAAGTATTTGACGTTGTTCTCCAGCTTCTCATTTTTTTTTTTTTTTGGTTTTGTTTGACTGATTCTTGGGTTCTCTGTGAATCATTCATTTCTATTTGTTCCATCCTGACTTTTAAGGAGTTATTTTCTTCTTTCACAGTTTTTAGTTCTTTTTGTAAATGCCCAATTTCATTTTTAAATGAATTATTTTGCTCTATTGAATTTTTTTCCATTTCCCTAATTTTATTTTTTTGAGAATTATTTTCTTTTTCAAATTCAGAAATTGTATTTTCTTGAGACATTTTTATCTTTTCCAATTCAGAAATCCTACTTTCCTGTGATTTTTTAACCTTTTCTAATTCACAAATTTTGTTTCCCTGTATCTCCTGTGAATTCTTTATTTTTTCCAACTCCAATTTCAGGACGTTGTTATTCTCTATCATAGCTTCCCTTTCCTTTCCCCATTTTTCTTCAAACTCTCTTAACTTTTTAATAGTCTCTTCTAGAAGAGAGTTATGTGATGGGGGGCAGGAATCGTTCCCCTTTAGGTTGTTATCTGCTGACTCTCTGCTGTTAACTTCCTCGGGGTTGGATACCCGCTCTTTCTCTGTGTAGAAGGAATCTATGGTTTTTCTGGCTTTTTTGTTCATACTTAAAAAATCTTTTGGGGTCTGTCCCTGGGGTAGGAAATTCTTTATTTACTTCTTTACCAGCTTCCTCCCAGACCGGATGGATGCAGCTAAGATAGAGCTCTGGGAGAGAGTTCCCCACCCCCTCCCTGGAAGTGCCTCAGAGGTAACTAGCACTGCTGTGCCTTGAGGGGGTTGTGTTCTAGCTGCTTCCCTGAGGTTTGAGATTGAACTGTAAAGAAGGCACAAAGCCCAGCCTATGCTTCCCGGTGGGGCGTGGATGTCTGCAGCAGGTGACGTGAAAAGCCTTTGTGCTCAAACTGGAAGTGTCTGCCAGAAACCGTGGTCCCTAGTTCAAAGGTTCTGCTTCTCTGGGACTTCCGGTGCTGAGTTCCACACCCTCCAGCTAAGCTATGCAGTGTGTGTTGCCTTGGGCCGTATCTGCCCTTGTCAATCTCTTTAACTAGTCTCAGGTGGGAGCTTAGGCCACACCCCCTGGTGCCGAGATCTGCTGAGTCACCCCCAGGATCCGGGGAAAATCTAATCTATCTGAATTTTTAAAAGTAGTTTAGATTTCTCTTATGAACTGCCAGATTCTTCTATCTCAGTGGCTTCTCTGATCCCAGAGCCCTTCCCAGCGCAATCGGCGCAGTATGCTAGAACCCAGCCGTCTGTGCTGGCCTCTCTTCTTCCTCCCCTGGGGACTGACCTTGTCTGTTGAAACTCCTGATTCTCTTCAGCTGGTAAGTCGTGCTTCCAGTCCTTGTGGTATCTATCAGTCCAGCGCTATTTCTGAGGCTGATTTATCTAATTGGTTGTGAGGGAGTAAGGACGTTCACAGAGTCATGTGTTTCTTCTCTGCCATCTTGGCTCCGCCCCCATTCATCAAAACTTCCAGTTCTAATTTTAAAAGAGCTATTTACTTGAATAATTTTGCATATTCTGTTTTTCATCAAGGGAGAAATAAGCATAAAATATAATAGATGTAAACTTCTATAACCCTCTGTTAGAAATAGAAAAAACTAATTTTAAAATAAAGAATAGTACTTAAATAACATGTATGAATAGTTAAAATGGTTATCAATGAGGAAGGAAAAGGAACACATACATACATATATATATATACTTTTTGTTATCCATAATTTTATTTCCTTGACATTATTAATTATAATCCTAGGACATATTCTTTAACAAATGCAGAAAAATAGAGACAAATAAATGTTATTAGAAAACAGGGCAAAAATTATGACTAACAAGAATCCTGGGGGGAAAAAACATCGAAATTTAAGTGCAGCATAAAAAATTTGATCCTCAAGAACTAGTAAATTAAGGAAAAATCACACAATGTAAAATTTAAAGGAATGAGACAACAGTGAAACAATATTCTATATATGCTACATATCCCAAACCTCCTAAAGAGAAAAACAATAGCATACATATTTCAAACCTCTCAAAGAGGAAAATGAATATATTTAAATATTTTATCATCAAACAAAAAAAATGTTGTCAATAAATTAAGTATGCAGCTCTAACATTTTTGAAGCAACAACTGAACACAAAATAAAAATTCTGAAAATAAAATAAAATAATGAAATACAATGAAGTAATGAAAACAAAATAATTGATAAATTGAAAAATAAAATAGGAATTGTTTAAACTAATGAAATATATACTTTTGTTTAAAAAGTATACTTTTTGTTTAAAAAGAAGAGGAAAGAAAATTACAAAGATAAAATATTTAAAAGGGGTTTCACAATAAATGGGAAGGAATCACATGCAGTAGAAGACAGATATTAGATGAATGAATATTTGCATAAACAGTAAAATATTAGCATAAATGGAGATGAATTTAAGTAGACCAGTGTCAGAAAAAAAGATATTAAAAATCAACATATAAACTCTCAAAATATAAAAAGCAAAACATAAATATTGCAATAGATTGATGTAGCAGTGGATTTTATTCAATATTTGAAATATAATTCATTCCATGTATCATCAATCATTTCCAAAAGAAACATGGCCTTCAACCTTGTTTTGGTAAAATAAGTATTATTCTGATAATGAAACCAGAAAGAGATAAGCCAGATGAATTTATTTATAGGCCAATAATCCTAATGGATATAAGGCAAAACAATAAATGAAATATTAACAAAAAGGTTACAATAACATTTTAAAGTTTATGAAATGTCATCAAATTATATATATATATATATATATATATATATACACAAAATTGAGAAAATTAAAAATAATATAGTAATTAGCACACAAATGTTCAATATAAGAATAATATAGACTTTAAATACTTTATTAAACCAAAGGATAAAGTAAAAAAATTCAAATAAACTACAACTTCTACATATGATGAAACCATTAAAAAGTATAATAATAGATCACTTTTAAATATGAAAAAATAGTATTTATGTAAAATCAACAACTAGTACTTTTTTAATGGAGATTTGCAAAGCCCTTATATTAAGATTGTAGGTAAAGCAAAATGTCCATTTTCCTCAATATTATTTTATATAATTCTAGAAATAAAATCTATAACCATAAGATAATTGAGAAAATATACATTATGAAAGGAAAGAAAGTTATTGCTTTCTAGGAAAAGAATTTTGGGAAAACTAGTGTTAGTTGAAGTTATTGAAACCATTAAAAATTTAAGTAAAGTAGAAAAATATACTCTAAATAGATAAAAATTATCAGTCTTTCTGTATATTTTCAACAAATCCTAGTATGAATAGATTAAAAAGAAAAGCTTCTTTCAAAATAACTACAGACTGAATATAATAATGAAGAGTCCAACTACTAAAATTCATATACACAAATAATATGAAAAATTATTACATAATTACAAAATTCTTTTCTAAAGAATTTAAGAAGTTCAAACAGTGTGTTATCAATTATTGTTATATGTCAACCTACTAAAATGATAATATAATCTAAATTAATTTAGAAATTTCTTCCTTTAGGTATAAAACTACTTCTTTAAGGTTCCTTAATCTTTGTTCCATGAACTTGTTTTTTTTTTTTTTTTTTTTTTTGTCCTGTCACTATATCATAATAATTTGGTTTTCTTTGTTTTGTTATCTCATGTATTATATTGTATGCATTTAACAACATTATTGTGAGAAGTAATCTATAGGCATCATCAGATTGTCAAAGGGATCTTTGACATAAAAAATGATTGTGAATCCATGCATCATAGAATTAAGGGGTGTGGGGGGGAATAAATCATCTCAAGGAACAAATTGATATGAATTTCAAAGGAAATTATGGAATGGGGAATGGAGTTTAGCAGAAACCTCTTGATAGTGGTTCAAATAGAAATCAGATCAGTGGAACAGAGTAGGTTTATAATTCAAGTCAATCAACAAACTTTTATTACCTATTAAGTGAAAGGCACTTTGAAGATCCAAATGAAATCATATATACTAGCATATTATTCTAGCAACCAAATCACTACAGATACATAGATAAGGACTAAAATATTTTACAAAAAAATACTGGGAATTTAGGAAACATCCTGGCATAAATCATATTTAGAACAACATAAAACTGAAATATATTTAAAATAGATATATTACCTCATATAAAAGGTCACAGTGAAAGGAAATTATTGGGAGTACAGAAGGAGATACCTTTAATAAATATGAATAGGGACAATCTAAAATATAGGGCCAACTGTTTCCAAGAAATAAATTGTTTAAAAAACAGGAATTGATGTAGAAAAGTCATAAATATTGAAGAAACCCTGTCTTGCTTCCAAATTGTGGAAGGCTTATGAAAAAAAAAAGTGTTTTTGACAATATTCTAAGGAAAAAGATCAAGTGGGCATAATGAAGGAATTTACTGTTACCCTTTTCCTGTATGTGCTTTCTGAACTTGATTCCATTTTCCCATAGAATATATGAACTGGATGGAGAATGTCATAGATTTTGGAAGTTCTCTTGATCCAGCTATATAACCATAGTTAAAAGTTAATTAAGTCCAGTTGACTAACATATCAACTAGTAATCAAAAAGGGAGAGTATAGTGGTAGAAGCTCATGAGCTATAGCAATTTCTCAAGAATAACCTTAAATCCCTGAAAGGATATAGTGGCCATGATCTAAGAACCAAATTTATCTTTTTAGGAGATATAAAAATCATCTTCAAGCATGCACAACAATAGTGTGAGACATTTTGTCAAATGCTTTGCTAAAATCTATGTGAATTATATCTACAACATTCCTCTAATCTCCTAATTCTATAAAAATAAATTTAATTAGCTTAGCATGGACAATGAAGCTTTTATGGGGGTTCTTATAATTACAGATTTTCTTTACAGGCATTTCCAGATCTTATTTAATGAGCCATCTTTGAATATTCCATTTTCATTCTGCCACTTTCAGTTTGTGTTTCTTTGCAGAAGGAATAAAGTATGAATTGAGTTACTAACTTCTTCCTTCTTTTGTTTATCATTGCTTTTTTCATATTTTTAAAGCAAGAAGCCTAAACTTTCTTTTATCCTCCTTTGTCCATCAATATAGCTTTTTTTTTAAAGTCAAACAATAAAAAGAAAATCCTTCTTACTAATTTAGTCTTCCCTTGCCAGCCTTAGCTTCTTCTTTGCTTTATCATTCTTGACACAATTTTACAAGATTATTTCACACTTGTGATCATTTTCTGTTATTTAGCCTTTTTCCTTCTTTTATATATTTAGTTTTTAAACATAAGATGTTTGGTGCATTATTTTCTTTGCAATGATGAATAACTAGAAAATGAATGAAAATCCTTCATTAAGCAATTTAGTACAATAGAAAATAAAAAGAAAATAGTCCATAGCCTTAAGACACTCAAATATTAAAGAAAATTTGGGTGGAGGGTGTAGAGGATGTGTCTAGCAGTTCTGAGGGGTCAGTAGACAGTTAGATAGTAAAAGTCATGGGTCCTATCAGATGTCTGTATAAGGAGTATGTAGAATAATGAGACATGGCAAAAGTTAAAGCCTAAATGATATTAGAATGAAGTGGCAAACTGAATTATAAAGCTTAGTGGTATTGCATCTCACCAGAAGGAATATAAATGTTTTGTGAAGTAGTCAAGTAAGGAGGGTCTTAGGAGGAGTGTGGCAAAAGATGTCCTTAGATAGAGACACTTTGTTTTTTATAGGGGACAGGTTTAGAAAATTAGCATTTTCCCCTGCTCTTTAGAAGTGTTTCCCCTTGTATTTTCAAAATGTCATTCCTTAGACTTTCCCTTCACTCCTGGACTTGAGACTTCCTTCAAAAACAAATTGTACTGAAAGAAGTTAAAGTTTCATATATAATTCATTTGTTGTTATTCTTTGCATGTTGAAATGTTTGTGCTTACTGATATTAATTAAATTCATAAAAAAGAAAAAATTACATTAAAATATCCATGAAATAAGCTTAGAAGAGATTTGGTAGATGATCATAACCAGTTACTTCAGGTCATTTTAGGAACATAAAATATAATAATTGCAATAAAATATCAACAATGTTCAACCTTTCAACAGACAATTACACTTTAAGCAACAAGTATTCAGTGTCCAAGGATCAAAGGAAGAATACTTTCATTAGAATTTCTTTCTTCAGGGGACAATGGCTCTTCTGGTTGCTAATGTTAAATTAATATTTCTGGTTCTATTCTCTGGATATTGTGGTTAAGTAATTCCATAGTTCTGTGGTTAAATAATTGGTCTTGTCTCAGTGGATAGTAACGGTGGATTTTGTGGTTAAGTGATGTTGTCTTAGTGAATAACTGTTTTGTTTTATTAACAGCCTTTTTTAATTTTTTTTTTATTTTTATGCATGTGTACATGACTATGGCAGGTATGACTGTAGAAATGCTCTAGACCTCTTCTTAATCTATAAATTTATACAAAACAACATCTGAGTGATGAGGAAAAGTGATTCTTTAGGGTCTCTCACTGAGGCTGGAGACCCTAAAGAATAACTTTCCCTCATCATGAGTACATGTGCATAATATTAATTCAGGATTCACTTATACTTCTAATACTTGATGTTTCTTTCATAAGTAAAAGTACACTCACTTGTTAAAACTATAGAACTTTTAATAAAAGTTCCATATATATGTGTGTGTAGTTCTATTAATGTGTTATGTGAATTTCAAAGTGACTTTTAGAAAGAGGAATCATCTATGCTTTTCTTAATACAGCAAAGAAATGAGAATATTTCACTTCATCACTAACTGACTTTTTTGTTCACATGTGATTTTAACAAATAACATTACTAAAATATCTGATATCAGTCATTTCTAGTAGCCTTGTTGGTTTCAGTTGTGAGGAGTCACAACCACATTTGCTGGATGCTCATGGGAAAGTATCATCCACTTCCTAGTTCAAATTCACAGGAATTAGAAAAAAAAAAAAGGGAGGAATAGATGATAGGAAAGTTTCCCAAGTGATTAGCTAGATGGAATTTGTAGTGGCTAACAAACTATTATTCTGAATCTTTTTTGTCCCCCCAAAATGACTTAAATATGTCATGTTTTCATAAGTCCCAGATGGCTTCTGGCTATCATGGGTCATGCAGGTCTTTGGGCTTCTCCATATGCTCCGATCAACAACCTCCATATACCCAAGGCTCCTGTCTTTGTTATGGGAGCAAGAAATAACAAAGTTAGCAAAAGGAGGACAAAAATGGAACTAATTTCCTAGTGCATAGATTATGTCCCCTGTCCTTTTCTGTGGCTTCCTCTCAAAAAACATCCTTATAACAAGAAAACTTCTGCTGTTCTTTTAATATCCTAGAACAATGATATCAAACTCAAACAGACTTGAGGATCACTAATCTATATATAAGGATCCCAGAGCCACAAAATGCCTATTTACAAAATGTAATATTATTTATGATTTATTTTATTTTATTTATTTTGATAAAATTTTCCCAATTACATTTTAATCTGGTTCAGGCAGCACTTGGTTCTAAATGCAGACTTAAAGGCTATGTGCTTGATACCTCTGTTCAAGAGAATATCTGTGTACTTTTATTTGTGTAATTCATTTCATAAATTTTGTTCTACCTCCTTCTGTAAAAGAAAACTTAAATATAGAATATATAGCAATTATAAAGCTATTTAAGATGCAAAAGTGGCTATGAATATGTTAACTGGATGCTTTGGACTTAGGTGTAAATAAATACCCACAAATCGTTCACAGAAAATATCAATAACTTATGGAGTGAAGAGACAATTGTACAGTTTTACAGTTTGTTTGATGTTTACGTTTCTGCTACATCTAAGTAAATATTATCTGTGTTCTAGGAGTTTACTGATCTCTCTCCTTAAGCAAAAAGTAAAGGGATTCAAAGAATGCTTCTCTACATTCCAGATTGTGAGAGAAAGAAGTTTCCTTTTTTAAAAAAGAAGAAAGGTTTCAATGGGGGAAAACTGAGCATGAGTAGTGGAGATTTGACCCTTGTCAGGATCAGGGACAAAGGAAGAATGTAACAAAAAATGAAAAGCAAAAAAGGAAAGGAAAATACATCATTAAAGTTAGAACTTATAAACAAATTTGAAACTCTTTTTGAGGAGAAGAGAGCCTGAAATTCTGAAGAAGAAAATACTTCTTATCTGAAAATAATGTAGAGTTTTATAGACACTATTTATACCATAAACTATTCAGTATGAATGACAAAAGGTGTATTCTTTTGTTCCAGGTATTGAGGCATTCATT
Organism: Sminthopsis crassicaudata; assembly: GCF_048593235.1. Taxonomy (NCBI): domain Eukaryota; kingdom Metazoa; phylum Chordata; class Mammalia; order Dasyuromorphia; family Dasyuridae; genus Sminthopsis; species Sminthopsis crassicaudata. The sequence goes on along the minus strand of NC_133619.1, from coordinate 264,953,100 downwards.
GACCTATCTACCTTGTAACAGCAATATAGAATTCTATTGACTCTGTGGGGCATTATTGTTGATTTCCTAATTTTAAAAAATGAATACTCAGTTTATATTATTTTTCTACTTTGTTGTATGATTTTCAGAGATTTTTTTTTTGTCTAAAGAACAACTGTAGCTACATTTCCAAAATTTTGGATTGTTGTATTATCATTGTCTTTTTTGTTCACAAAATTATTATGATTTATTTTTTATCTACTTATTATTTAGAATATCACTGTTACATCTGTCTTTGAGTGCTGTCTTTTGCTTGTGTTCCCCAAATTAATATTAATGCTGTTATAGTCTGTGAATTTTTAATAGTTCTGCCTTGTATTTGTTTTCAATATCTCTGTCCTTTAGTGCACAGTAATTTAAAGTAATACCTGAATGTAGTTCTCAAAAATGCATATGTATATTATATATACACATAATATATAATTATGTGTGTATATGTATGTATATATTATTTAAGCTGTAGTATGCCCAGTAAATTGTTCAATTCTGTATTTACTCTTTATCATCTTTCAGATTTGTCCAAAGCTGAATGTTGTGAATTTTTAAAAAAATTGTGAATTAAAAAAATCTAAAAGAATGATGACCATTCTTACAATTATTTTGTTTTGTTTCTTAACTGGACCTGTTATTTCTTTGGTGTATGAAGCTCTCAGGGAAGAGCTTCAATCATTATAGACCAACATTTTCTATAACAGTCTTAGAAAGTTGCCTGAGCCACTGAGAGATGACATGACTTGTCTAGGATCACAATGTACCTGACACATATGTGTGTCAGATTTTGCTGTTTTTTACCAATATAATGATTCACAACTACCTGAAAACTTAAATAAAAAAATCCTGTCCATATCCAGAGAAAGATAGAACTGATTGTGTCTGAATATAGATTGAAGCATTCTCTCTCTCTCTCTCTCTCTCTCTCTCTCTCTCTCTCTCTCTCTCTTCACTGTCTTTTTTTTTTTACTTTATTTTTCTTAAGGGTTCTTTTTTTTTTAAGAAGGGAGATATATGTTTTCTTTTACAACATGACTTTTATTAAAATGTTTTGCATAACTTCACATGTGCTTTCTTTTAAAAATTATTTATTTTAAATACACATTGCTTTATGAATCATGTTGGAAGAGAACAATCAGAACAAAAAGAAAAAAGTCATGGGAGAGGGAAAAAAAACCAGAAAAAAGAAGTGAACATAGCATGTGTTGACTTACAATCTATCTCCATAGGTTTTTTTTTTGTTGTTGTTGTTGTTTGTTTGTTTGTTTGTTTGTTTTCAGATGTATATGGCATTTTCTGTATAAAATGTATTGGAATTGCCTTGGATCACTGAATTACTGAGAAGAAGCAAGAATTTCGTAGTTGATCATCAAACATTCTTGCTGTTACTGTGGACAATATATTCCTAGTTCTGCTTGTTTCATTGAGCATCAGTTCATATAAATCTTTCCAGGCCTTTTTATAATCAGCTTGTTCATCATTTTTAATAGAACAATAATATTCCATTTTATTCATATATCATTTTTATAGAACAATAATATTCCACTTCCTTCATATACCACAACTTGCTCAACCATTCCCCAATTGATGGATATGTACTTATTTTCCAATTCTTTGCTATCACAAAAAAGCTGCTTATAAACATTTTTGCACAGGTGGGTCCTTTTCCTTCCCATATATGCTTTTTTAATGAGTGCTGGGTACAGAATAAGGAAAGAATCTGGAATTCAATGTTTTAAAAACAAATCTAAAAAAAGTTTTAAATGTGAGGAAAAATAAGAACAAGTAAACATATGTATCAGAAATATAACAAAGTTTTCTTGAGTATAGGTTAATACCTCTCTCCCCCAGATGCTGAACAGCTAAAAAAAACTTCTTGACATATTTTAATGATACTTTTTTTCTTCAAAAGGTAGAGGATTGAATAAAGGGAAAGTATATTCTGTATCTCAGGAAGGATCTGTTTGATGTTAGAAATTAGAAGAAGTCTATAGAGTGACCACTCCATCTTCAATTTTATGATAGAGAAGTCAAGAACCTCTGTAAAGGGCAGGAACTCTGGAGAAATACAATTAACACTCATTATGATTGATTTAATCCTACAACAAGGTGTTAACTCAGTGGAATTGATAAGACAATGATTATCTAGTTTAGCATAGTGATTAATAGTTCTCTAGTTTAGTATGATTGACAACCTGGATTTCCAATTCTGGACTCAAAAGGAATTCAACAGGCTGGAATATTGAGCCAAATCTAATAAATTTTTTTTTTAAAGGATAAATGTGAAGTTTTGCACATGGGTACCAAAACAACCTATAATATGACATAGTTAAATAGCTGAAAATATATCTGGAGATTTGTAGAGAATTGTAAATACAGTTAATCAAAAGTCATCAACATGCAGCAGCATTTAGCTAAAAAATGCTAATTTGATCTTAGGCTCCATTAATAGGGGCATAGATTTCAAGAATAAATCTCTCCTAGCATCACCAGAATTTATCTGGGATTATTGTTTTCAGTCTGATTGCTTTGATTGAAATAGGACTTTGATAAGCTGGAGAAAGAGAAAGAGACCCACAATGGTAAAAAGCCTTGAGTCCATGACAGATATGAGAATCAGTTAGAGGCATATTTAAGTTGAAGGTCCATGTTGGGATAGGGGGAATGTAATGGTTGTCTTTATATATATAAAGGATTGTCACATTGAGGAAGGGTTAGATTTGTTCTGTTAGGTTCTTAAAGGCACAACCAGAAAAAATAGGTAAAAGTTGCAAAGAAGTCAATTTAGACTTGAAGTCAAGATAAACCTCAGAAAAATTGGAGCTGCCCCAAAAGGGAAATCAAATTCTTTATGAGGCCTTCAAGCAGACACTGGACAGCCACTTACAGGCTATTTTTAGTAGTAATTGTTTTCATGTATTGGTTACATTATTTTACCTTTGGGTTGCCTTACAACTCTCAAATACTTTGAAATGGTTATTCTATATTGTAAATGTTGATCTTAAATTGTCAAAAAGAGAAAGGTCGAAGCCCTATTCCTGACACATATTGATTGTGTGACCATGGGCAATTTACTCATTCCTCAGTGGCCTAGGCAATTTGCTAACACTGGAAGTTATAGAATATCCTGATCTAGAAAGGTGAAGTCATTAATAATTGCTCCCTCTACCAAAGAAACAGTAGTTTAAAAATAATCATAGGAACAAATTAAATATAATTCCCATAAACTTTGCCACCTTTATTCAAAAAATTTATTAGACCTTCTTTCATATATCTTTTTTTTTCTACATTTTATTCTATCAAAATAGAAACTTACTCATACTCTTTTATAGAAGCAACACCTACCTGCCTTAGGCTACCCAATAGCACAACACAAATTCTCTCTCTCTCTCTCTCTCTCTCTCTCTCTCTCTCTCTCTCTCTCTCTCTCTCTGTCTCTCTCTTAGAGAAATCTCAGCCATTGGCTCATTTGCAAGAGTGCCTAATTTGAAACAACAATGGAATATCCAGACAAATGTTCTACTGTGCTTTAATGAAAATATGTAATAATCATGTTTTTGCCTTTTCAGTGGGTAAGGGGAGGTGGTGAAGAGATAAAAAGAATTAGGAACTGATAAAAATTAAAATTAAAAAAGAAAATATGGAATAATGCAATGTTAAGTCCATTTTTCTCTCCCTTGAATTTTTTTTTTTAAAGAAAATCAGTATCTTCTGTGTATTTTTGGCATTTCATATATTGGGAGCTGAAAAAAGTGAAAGAATTCAATTTTTAAAAAGTCATATTAATGGACCTCTCAGGTACAATGCTTCTTCCATCTTTGAAAATGTTTTTCTTGTCCTTTTTTTTCTGAACAATCATCACAGTTTAGTATCAGTGATGTATCATAACCTTTGGATAATCTTTCCCTTTTTCAAGGATATCTTTTAAATTTTCATCTTTTTCTTTATATTACCCTGTGAACCAGATACACTTGTGTTGTAAGCAATAAATTTTATATTTGTAAGCAATTTTCATGTATTAGGGCTTTTTATGCCTAAGAAATCAAGTGCATTATTTATTAGAGGCAGTGAGATAGAATATTGGAAAGAGTACTAGACTCCCAATCAGGAAGATCTTAGTGTGATCTTCCTGAGCAAGTCACTTAATCCTTGTCTTTGTCAATTTCTTCACCTTTACGATGGAAATAGTAAGAATACCTACTTCCCTAGGTTTGTTGGGGGTGGTAGCCCCTTTGATATTCCTTGTTTAATCTCCAACTTTCTTTGGGCTAGTTTCGGTTTTCAGCCCCCATTCTAATGATCTGAAATTCCTTTCTGGGGAGAGACTGAAAGAGATAACAATAGAGAATTTTTGTCTTATTTACAACAATAAGAAAATTCCTGTCTTATTTACAACAACAGAGAATTCTTGTATTGTTGACAAATATCTCCTGTACCTCTTGACAACCTGGATCTCTGTGCAAACATTGTTTTGACGACTCTAGTCATCATGTATGTATATAAGGAAGGCTGAAAAATGAAATCTTTGCATTTGGTGTATACCAGCCAATGCCTGTCAACTGACGTCCCCTTTTGCAGGCAGATCTGGTCTTTCTGAAGGCCAAATGCCTGTCTATCACTTTACTATCAATAAAGACTTTGTTTCCATACAGCATTAAGTAGCAAATTCATGTGCTGCTGAACCCTGCCCTTAGTTACTTTGGGGAAGGAAGGAGAGAGAGAAAAGGAACTGACCCATCTTAGTTTATACCTCAGTTTACTCCTCATCAGATTGTCAGCTGGGATAATATTTATAAAGTGTTTCACACAATGCCTTGTCACACAGTAGACAATTAATAGATGTTTGTTTCCTTCCTAGCCAATCAAGAATTATTTATTTATATTTGTATGTTCATTGATGATATATGGATTACATTCTAATTTTACAAGAAAGCTCATGTGAATTAAATATTGCTACAGTGCTAAAATGACATTTTAAAAATTAGAAGCACGTTATATTTTTCTTTATACTCTGCAACTTCTGCAAATGATTTCCTGGTAGCCCTTATATTCAGTAATAGTTTCAGTATTGTTTGCCTAGTGTCAACACAGGAAGTCTGGCAAATGGTTTAGAAGTCTAAGTTAGAAATGACATAAAACTATTTGATCTTATTCTGAATCACTAAGGGTTGAAGTTATCTGATCTTGACTTTGTTGGCAAGACATGTCAATACAGTAAAATCCTGTTTTGTGCTTTGATTTTGAGCTTGCCCGATGACAGAAATGCTGAGTTGGTTTAAGTGGTTCTGGGCAGATAAAGACAGGGATTTGCAATGTTAGAAGTGTCTTCTTAGGTAAAAAAGACAAAGATCTTCTGAAATGCTCACTTTTCTCAGCCAGGGTCCCTAACAAGATCTGGAATCCCATCAAAGGCTCCACCTAACCAGACTTTCATGCACTTAGCCTGGCTTCTCCATTTGCTGATTTCACTTTGTTGGATTCACCAGTCAAACAATGTGTCCATTATGTTCCTGAAAGAAAAAGGATCTTTATCTCAACTGCCAGGTACTAACAGTAAGTTTCCTTGTGCCCTAATAAGTGTGGTAAAGATGGCTGAAGAACGTATGAAAAAGGTTTTTACTGACATTCTGCCAGATCCTTGTCTGGCAGAGCTTCCTTGGGCAGTACATGAAATCAAGCTTATTTGGAAATTTTTCTCTAGTATCATTTTCTTTTCTCCCAATTTATAAAATCATGATTTGGGTGTTTATAAAATAAAAACCTATTTTTATGTATAGGGTGAATAAATTGGGATAAAATTTAAAAATAATTAAAACCTTTCAAGAAAACCAAAGTATTTCAGAGATTGACTTTGAGGGTATGTGTATGTATGTGTAGGTACATGTGCATGTGTATGCATGCTCATAAATGGTGTCTCTACATGTGAAGGGTCAACCTTAGTACTTCAATCTTGCTAACCAAATTAACATTCTGGCTACCCAGTTCCACATAAATAAATCAAATAACATTTGAGAAGATAGTTACTATTAAAATTGTGGAAAAGATCAATATTTCATCATACATACTGATAAACTATTTATGGATCTATTATAGTCTATGTGTTTATGTAAAACACATATAAGTGCACATATACATGTATGTATACATATATAATGTGTGAAATCATAAAACAAAATCATACTTTATCAGAACAGTATTATTCTAGATACATAGATGTAATTATAGATAATTACATAGATAAGGATTTGATTTGAGATTTTTGTTGTTTGCATGCTCATCTCCAAGGTGTAGAAACTCTTTGTACCAATGCAAGTCATCACTGTCTGTGTAAATTGGCTTCTTAATCATCTTTCTTGAATTAGCTAAATTCAGGAGATTCTTAATTGAACAAGATGTATATTTTATTCCAAAGTTGAGGGGGGGGGGCTGTTAAGGACCATGCCTAAGTGAAGGGGCAGATTAATTCTCCAAGAGCCTTTACAGCTATGGATCATAACATCTTGAAGGAGTCTCCAAGCAGCCTTTCCAAATACAGGTGTTGCTTATGAATTGGGAATGAAATAAATTGGAGGCAGAGGGAGAGAAGAGAGGTCAGACAAATGCGTCTCAGTCAGAGAACAGCAACTGCCTCTCAGTCTATTTAAATAAATAAATAAATCTAGAAGTTGATTTTATGACAAAAAAATTAAAAAGGATAGGTAAATAAATGGTTAATTTGTTTTTTTAAAAGAAAGATGTAATGTAAACTGAATACTCAGTCAAAAAATTGGAAGTGTGAAATCACAGTCAATTAAGAAGAAAATACAGCAATCATTAGGGAATATTTTACCCAGTTATATGTCCATATATTTGACAATCTGAATGAAATCAATTAATATTTATGAATACTAAAATGACTTAGATTGACAGACGAAGAAATAAATGCCTAAATAACCATATCTTCAAAAAAGAAATTGAACAAGTCATTAACAAAATCCTTAAGAAAAAACCCTCAGGATAAGATGGAATCATGAGTGAATTCTACCAAATATTTAAAGAACCAATTAATTCTAATAAAAAATAAAATACTTTGGGAAAAAAGAAAAAAAAAAGACCCTACAAAACTCTTTTTATGTCACAAGTATTATAGTGATACCTAAATCAGGAAGAACTAAAACAGAGAAAGGAAATTATAGAGCCAAATTCATTTGCTAATGAATATTGATACAAAAAAATTGAACAAAATACTAGTTAGGCATTTGCAACAATATATCACAAGGATTCTACACTATGACCAGGAATGCATTATATTAAAACTGCAAGGTAGATTCATTATAAAGAAAATTGCCAGCACAATTGACCATTTCAATAAGAAAATCAAAATAAATCATATGATTATCTTAATAGACATTGAAAACGGTTTTGACAACTATAGCACTCATTCATGTTAAAAACATTAAAGAGCATAGGAATAAACAATATTCATCTAAGACCATCAGCAAGTATTATCTATTATCTATATCTATTATATATTATCTATAATGCTATAAACTAGCAAAATTCCCAAGATTGGAATTGAAGCAAGAATGCCATTATCACCATTATTATTCAATATAGTACTAAAATGTTAGCTTTAGCAGTAAGAGAAGACAAAAGAATGAAAGGAATTAGAATAGCTAAAAAGGAAACAAAACTTTCACTAATTGCAGATGATATGATGATCTATATTTATATCCATATATATCGAAAGAGAACTCTAGAACATTGATTAAAAAAACACTTGAAATAATTACAAATTTATCAAATTTTCAGGACATAGCATAAAACCCACATAAAGCATCAGCATTTCTTATATGACCAATAATGCACAACATCAAAACATAGAAAGAAAAATTCCACCAAAAATAAATATAAATAATATAAAATGCACTTGTGAGTCTACCTGTCAGGGCAAATCCAGAAACTATATGAAAACAACTATAATACACTCTTCACACAAATAAAGTCAGTTTGGATATATTTAAAAAATTGGAAAATTGAAAATAAATTAGAAAAAATTGGAAAAAATGTTGATTGCTTATAAATAGGTCAAACAATATAAAAATTGACAATTCTGCCTGAAAATATATTTATTCAATACCAAATCAATAAAACTACCTTTTTGATAGAGCAAGACATTCATGTGGAAGAACAAAATATGAAAAGTATCAAGGGCATTAATGCTAAAAAAGGCACAAAGAAAAGTGAGCTAGAAATATTAGATCTCAAAAAATATCATAAAGTAGTATTCATCAAAACTATCTTGTAATGGCTACAAAAATAGAGTGGTAGAGCAATAGAATAGACGTGGTATACAATATTCAGTAAAAATGGCCAAAGTAATCTAGAGTGATAAAATCAAAGATCCAAGCTTTTTGGACAAAATCTCACTATTTGATAAAAATTATTACAAGAATAGAAAACAATAGCACACAAAATAGGTAGAGAACAGTTCACACTGTATGCCAAGGTAAATTCAAAATGGATACATCATTAGATATAAAGGGTGACACCCAACAGCAAATTAGAAGAGCAAGGAATAGTCTACTTGTCAGACTGATGGGAAGGGGGAACATCCATGATAAAACAAGAGATAGAGAGCATTATAAAATACAAAATATACTATTTTATTTATATTACATTTTAAAAGCCTTTGTACAAACAAAAAATATAATGAAGCAAAGCAGAAAAGTGGAAATGAACCTTACAAGTATTTCTGATACAGATCTTATTTCTTAAATGTATAGAGAAGAGAACAAATTTATAAAAAATACAAGTCAGATTGAGAGAGAGCCAAGATGTTGGAGAACAGACACAGCTTTCTGTGACTTCCTCTGACGTTCTCTCAGAGACCAGAGTGTAGCATAGGAGGCCCAAGGCAAGGAACTGGGGTGGGTAGTCAGAGAATTGTGGCATCTATGCACCACGGAATTTTCTGTGAGGTCCTTAGGCTACTCTATTCTGGTTGCAAGTGGGTGGGTTAGCAGATTTGCTAACAAAAGGCAAATTGTAAGCCACTGAGCTATAGAAGAATGTGGGACCTGGCCATGATTATACAGCACTATAAATCAGTTAGCAGGACTGCCCCGGGCAAACTAAAGCAGCTGCCATTCATTTGTGTTAAGAGCAGACCTCAACACTTACAAAAATGAGCAAAAAAGCAAAATCAACTCTCACCATAAGCAGCTTTTATGGAAAGAGAGAAGAACAGACCTCAAATCCTGAGGTTCCCAAAGGCAAATCAACTTCAGATGAAGCCCTAAAAAGAGAGATGAGCTGGTCCCCATTTCACAAGATTTTCTTGGAAGATTTCCAAAAGGATTTTTAAAAAGAGATTTTGAAGAAAAATGGGGAAAGGAAAGGAAATCTTTACAAAAGGGTATGTAAAAGGAAAAACAGAAATTATCTGAAGAACATTCCTTAAAAATAAATTTGATCAAATGGAAAAAGCATATAAATCCTTACTAAATAGATATGAAAAAGATATCAACTTATTGAAAGAATTTGTAAAATGGAAAAAAAAAATTCAATGAACAAAACAATTTATTTGGCCAAATACAAAAAAGATCTAAAAAAAAAGGTAACTGAAGAAAATAATACACTAAAAAGTAGAATTGAACAAAGGGAAGTGAATGACTCCATGAAATGCCTACTAGGAAAAACAACTGACCTGGAAAATAGAGACAATCTAAGGATTAATGGACTTTCTGAAAGCCATGATAAAAAAAGAGCATAAACATTTTCTTTCAGAAAATCCTTAAAGAAAACTGATGTCCTAGAACCAGAAGATAAAGTAGCCATTGAAAAAATTCACCGATCACCTCTTGAAAGAGACCCCAAAATAAAAACTCCAAGGAATATAGAAGGTACATTTTAGAATTACAGGATCAAGGAAAAAATATTGCAGGCAGCTGGGGGAAAAAAAACAAAAACAAAAACAAAAACAAAACAAAAACAAAAAAAACCCCTAAATACTGAGGAGCAACAATTAGGATTACCCAGGACCTAGCAGCTTCCAACTTAAAGGATTGAAGGGCCTAGAATCTGATATTCAGAAAGGCAAAGGAACTTGGATTACAACCAAGAATAAACTGTCCAGCTAAATAGAGCATTATCTTTCTGGGAAAAGATGGACACTGAATGACAAAGGTGAATTTCATTGATTTCTGATGAAAAGACGAGAACTGAACAAAAAATTTGATCTCCAAATACAAAACTCAAGAGAAGTATAAAAAGGTAAAAAGGAAAGAACTCTTGAGAACTACAGCTCTGTTATGAATATATTTAGAGAGCATGGGCATAATTTGATCTTATTATGATAATATGAAAAAAGAAACTAGAGTTGGAAGGGGGATTGTGATGGAAAAGGAGGAAAATACAATCTAATCTAGATTTTAGATTAATGAATCTAATGAAGCAAGAAGACTTTTTTTTTTTCCCCCTGAGCCTGGGGGTAAGTGACTTGCCCAGGGTCACCCAGCTAGGAAGTGTTAAGTGTCCAAGATCAGATTTGAACTCGGGTCCTCCTGAATTCAGGGCTGGTGCTCTATCCACTGTGCCACCTACAAAAACTTATAATTGATGGAAATAAGGGAGGGGAATGAACACTGTGACTTACTCTCATCAGATTTGGCTCAAAGAGAGAATATCAAGTATATTTGGTTTCACAGACAAACTTGTTTCACTTTATAGGGAATTGGAAGGAAAAGGGAAAAAAAGGGGGGAAGGCTAATGGAAGGGAAAACAGAAGTAGAAAGGAAAAGATATAAGAAAAAGAAAAGGGCTATAAATAAGGATAGTTGTTTGATGGAGGGGGTGGTCAGAAGTAAAATACTGGGGAGGAGGAAAGGGATAAAGGAAAGAGAAATCATAACTTGGGGTAAATAAGATGTCAGAAAATACAGAATTAGTTATTTTAATTCTGGATGTGAATGGGATGAAGTCTCCCATAAGCAGACACTAGACTGGATTAAAAGCCAGAATCCTGTAATATGTTGCTGACAAGAAAAATATTTAAAGCAGAGTGATACAGATAGAGTAAAGGTTAAAAGCTGGAGCAGAATCTATTATGCTTCAGGTGAAATAAAAAAAAAAGCATCTTGATCTCAGATCAAGCAAAAGCAAAAATTGATCTAATTAAAAGAGCTAAGGAAGGAAACTATATCTTGCTAAAAAAAAAAAAAAAAAAAAAAAAAAAGGTAATGAAGCAATATCAATTCTAAACATATATGTACCACGTAGTATAGCATTCAAATTCCTAGAGAAGTTAAGAGAGTTGCAATAAGAAATAGACAACAAAGATATAATACTAGGGGATCTCAACCTTGCTCTCTCAGAACTAGAGAAATCAAACCACAAAATAAATAAGACCTTTTTTTTTTAATTTTATAATTGTAAATTTTTTTGACAGTATATATGCATGAGTAATTTTTTTTATAATATTGTCCCTTGTATTCATTTTTCCAAATTTTTCCCTCCCTCTCTCTATTCCCTCCCCTAGATGACAGGCAATCCCATACATGACATGTGTTACAGTATAACCTAGATACAATATATGTGTGTAAATCCAATTTTCTTGTTGCATGTTAAGTATTGGATTCCAAAGGTATAAGTAATATGGGTAGGTAGACAATAGTGCTAACAGTTTACATTCAATTCCCAGTGTTCCTTCTCTGGGTGTAGTTGTTTCTGTCCATCATTGATCAACTGGAAGTGAGTTGGATCTTTTTTATGTTGAAGATAACCACTTCCATCAGAATACGTCCTCATACAGTATTGTTGTTGAAGTGTATAGTGATCTGCATATTTCTGCATATTTCACTTAGCATCAGTTCATGTAAGTCTCTCCAAGCCTCTATGTATTCATCTTGCTGTTCATTTCTTACAGAGAAATAATATTCCATAACTTTCATATACCATAATTGACCCAACCATTCTCCAATTGATGAACATCCATTCATCTTCCAATTTCTAGCCACTACAAAAAGAGCTACCACAAACATTTTGGCACATACAGGTCCCTTTCCCCTCTTTAGTATTTCTTTGGGATATAAGCTCAATAGTAGCACTGCTGGATCAAAGGGTATTCACACTTTGATAACTTTTTGGGCATACTTCTAAATTGCTCTCCAGAATGGCCGGATTCTTTCACAACTCCACCAACATCTGGGAAGGAGGAAATATTAAAATCTGAAACATAATTTCTATGTTTTTGCCTTCAAATGAGAGTTGACTAAGGCCTGGACTAGAACTATGGGAAATCAGGGAAAGGAACACACTTAAACTCTACATAATCTGATGACAATTAAAGGAAAAAAAGAAAGAGAAGAATAAAATAGCACTCCAGTTTCAATCCTGTGGTCTGTTCCTAATTTCCAAAAGAAAATGGAAAGGAATGAAAATGAATAAGCATTTAAGGTAGAATATTTAGAAGTTTTAAGTTTTAGATATCAGAAAGGTGTTTTTATGTAGCTGTTCTATGGATGGCAGGAAATTCAGCCTTTAGCTAGATTCAAAATTCACAGACTCCTCCCATTGCAACCATAAATTGGATGCAACTAAAATTTAGATACTCTAAGTCATCCCAAGTCATTTGCTCCTCCCCATACCCACTTCCCATCCTGTTCTCCTTGGGACACCAAAATGCTGGTTGGTCAGGACTGCATATTTTGCTTATTATTATCTCACGCTATTATTTATATTGTATATATTTACATTTATGTATATTTTATTATTTTTTATATTATCTTATGATCTTTCTATGTCTCTGTTGTTCTAATTTGGCTAGGGACTATGTCCCTAAAAACAGTGTGAAAGAAAGTGTGAAAGGATAAGAAAAAGTGAAAAATCAACTAATATAATAATCCTAAAATTATACATAAGGGCATCGAGTCTGAGAGAAATGAAGTGACTTACTTAAGTTCCTATGCCACAAATCAAATCTCATTTTTTCACTCAGTCTAATGATCTTCCTATTCACCAGACTTTTCCCCTACAGATACAAAGATTACATATCTAAATACATTTATATTTTTAAAAGTTACAAAGAAACAACTGAACAAAATCACTTAAAAATTACTTTTATTTGTGTAGAATAGAGTGGTATGGATGTAATTAAAACACTATTAGACCTTTCTTGGCCCTGAACTCTTTTAAATAAGGAAAGAGCAGAAAATAGGACCTGAATATTTAGCCTCCTTATAGTTCCTTTATAGCTAAAGTGGTGTTTTGCAATTATTTAAGGATAAGGAGAGTCCAGGAGTGGTTAAAGTATAGGCCTGTTCAGTTCTATAAAGAGTGACCACTTAATTCGTTTTTGTTCTTTTTTATATCTCTGTAACATTATATTCTACACTGCAATGGAATTGGTTGAGGACATTGTATAGCTAGCCAGATGTTGAATAAATGATGAATATAAGGAAGGTGAAAGCTTTCAAGTTCTTTATAGGTAAGAGGAATGCTTCTTAAAAGTTAATATACACATATATTCTTTACAGTTATAAGAGGAATGCTTCTTCATTTCTAAGAGTTCCTAGTCCTAGACCAGTCAGAATCACTCCTCAGAAACAATTCGAGACTGGACTATTCAGCATTCAAGATTATTTAGTCAATAAATTCTTGTTTAATGATCGGCCTTGAAGGTCAGAGTTTGCCTTTTCATTATTGGAAATATTCAGGGGGGCAGAGCCAAGATGGCAGAGAAGATACATGCGAACTTCTAAGCTTCCTTTTACCCTCAATACCAACTAATTAAATCAGCCTCAAAAATAATGCTGGACTGATAAAAACCACAAGGATTAGAAGCACAACTTACCAGCCAAAGTGAATCTGGAATTTCATCAGAAAAAGTTGGTCCAGAGGGGAGAAAAAAAAAGCAGACAGGATTACACTAAAGGTTAGCACATTGTGCCAAGCGGTCTAGGGAGACCTCTGGGGTTAGAAAAGCTACTGAGATAGAGGAACCTGGCATAGGCTGATAACTCTACTCTGCTTCTAAAACAGCACATCAGAGGAGAAATCAAAGCCACTTAAAAAAAAAAAAAAAAAAAAGAAAAGAAAAAACTCCCGCAGCAGCAACAGTGCTTCCCCAGCAGAGACTTCTGCTTTGAGCATGAGGGCTTTTCAAGGGTCAGCTGCTAATATACACGGCCCCATGGGGAGCTTTGGCCTGGGGTTGTGACACTTTTACTGTACAGCCTCTAGCCTCAGAGCAATCACTAGGCCACACAGCAGGGGTTCTTCACTGGGCAATGCCCACAGTGCAGCTGTTCTAACCACCTCTGAGGCATTTCCGGTGAGGGAGGGGAACTCTCTCCCAGAGCTCACTCTTAGCCAGTTCACAAGACTGCTGCATTCCATCCTATCCCTGTTCTGCAAGGAAGCTGGTAAATCTCCTACCCAAAGGCCAGACCCTGTAGATTTTTAATAATGAGTAAGAAATTGAAGAAAAGGATTGAAACCTTCTATACAGCACAAGAACGGGTATCTAATCCTGAGAAGGCTAACAGTAGACAGTCTCCAGATAATACCCTAAAGGGGAATGATACCTTCCCCCCATCATATAACTCTCTCCTAGAAGAGATTATTAAAAAGTTAATAGAGTTAAAAGACATGAACCCATAGTTAACACCATATACTAAGATGAGATCAAAATGGGTCCATGATTTAGGCATAAAAAATGAGATCATAAATAAATTAGAGGAACATAGGATAGTTTACCTCTTAGACTTGTGGAAGAGGAAGGAATTTGTGACCAAAGGAGAACTAGAGATCATTATTGATCACAAAATAGAAGATTTTGATTACATCAAATTAAAAAGCTTTTGTACAAACAAAACTAATGCAAATAAGATTAGAAGGGAAGTAACAAATTGGGAAAACATTTTTTACAGTTAAAGGTTCTGATAAAGGCCACATCTCCAAAATATACACAGAGAATTGACACTAATTTATAAGAAATCAAGCCATTCTCCAATTAGAGCAATAATAAGGAGTTAACTTTGCCCAACTTTATGCCAATAAATTTGATAACTTAAGTGAAATGGATGACTACCTCCAAAAATATAGTCTTCCTAGATTAACAGAGGAGGAAGTAAACTACTTAAATAGTCCCATTTCAGAAAAATAAATAGAACAAGCTATTAATCACGTCCCCAGGAAAAAATCCCCAGGACCAGATGGATTTACATGTGAATTCTACCAAACATTTAAAGAACAATTAGCCCCAATGTTATATAAACTATTTGAAAAAATAGGGGATGAAGTAGTCCTAACAAACTCCTTTTGACACAGACATGATACTGATAACCTAACCTAAAAAATAAAACTATAGACCAATTTCCTTAATGAATATTGATGCTAAAATCTTAAATAAGATATTAGCAAAAAGACTTGAGAAAGTCATCCCCAGCATAATACACTATGATCAAGTAGGATTTATACCAGGCATGCAGGACTGGTTTAATATTAGGAAAACTATTAGTATAATTGACCATATTAATTATCAAATTAATAAAAACCAAATGATCATCTCAATAGATGCAGAAAAAGCATTTGATAAAATACAACATCCATTCCTACTAACAACACTTGACAGTACAGGAATAAATGGACTATTCCTTAAAATAGTCAGGAGCATATATTTATGACTGTCAGTAAGCATAATATGCAATGGATATAAACTGGAACCTTTCCCAGTAAGATCAGGAGTGAAACAAGGTTGCCTACTATCACCATTACTATTCAATATTATATTAGAAATGCTAGCCTTGGCAATAAGAGCCGAGAAAGAGATTAAAGGAATAAGAGTAGGTAATGAGGAAATCAAACTGGCACTCTTTGCAGATGATATGATGATATACTTAAAGAACCCCAGAGATTCTAATGAAAAGTTATTAGAAATAATTCACAACTTTAGCAAAGTTGCTGGATACAAAATAAACCCACATAAATCCTCAGCATTTTTATACATCACCAACAAAATGCAACAGCAAGAGATACAAAGAGAAATTCCATTCAAAACAAATGTCAAACGTATAAAATATTTGGGAATCCATCTACCAAAGAAAAGGCAGGAATTATATGAGCAAAATTATAAAACACTTGCCACAAAAATAAAGTCAGATTTAAATAATTGGAAGAACATTCAGTGCTCGTGGATAGGCTGAGCAAAGATAATAAAGATGACAATACTCCCCAAACTAATCTATTTATTTAGTGCCATGCCAATCAGATTCCCAAGAAACTATTTTAGTGACATAGAAAAATAACAACAAAATTCATATGGAAGAACAAAAGGTCGAGACTTTCAAGGGAATTTATGAAAAAAAAGTCAGATGAAGGTGGTCTAGCTATACCTGATCTAAAGCTATATTATAAAGCAGCTATATTATAAAACATTTGGTATTGGCTAAGAAATAGACTAGTTGATCAGTGGAATAGTTTAGGTACACAGGACAAAATAGGGTACAACTATAGCAATCTAGTGTTTGACAACCCAAAAGATACCAACTTTTGGGATAAGAATTCATTATTTGAAAAAAACTGTTGGGAAAACTGGCAATTAGTATAGCAGAAATTAGATATGGACCCACACTTAACACCATATACCAAGGTAAGATCAAAATAAGTCCATGATTTAGTCATAAAGAATGAGATCATAAATAGATTAGAGGAACATAGGATAGTTTACCTCTCAGACTTGTGGAGGAGGAAGGAATTTATGACCAAAGGAGAACTAGAGGTCATTATTGATCACAAAACAGAAGATTTTGATTACATCAAATTAAAAAGCTTTTGTACAAACAAAACTAATGCAAACAAGATTAAAAGGGAAGTAACAAATTGGGAAAATATTTTTACAGTTAAAGGTTCTGATAAAGGCCTCATTTCCAAAATATATAGAAAACTGACTCTAATTTATAAGAAACCGAACCATTCTCCAATTGATAAATGGTCAAAGGATATGAACAGACAATTCTCAGATGATGAAATTGAAATTATATCCACTCATATGAAAGTGTTCCAAATCACTACTGATCAGAGAAATGCAAATTAAGACAACTCTGAGATACCACTACAAACCTGTCAGATTGGTTAACACAATAGGAAAATATAATGATGAATGTTGGAGGGGATGTGGGAAAACTGGGACACTGATACATTGTTGGTGGAGTTGTGAAAGAATCCAGCCATTCTGGAGAGCAATTTGGAACTATGCCCAAAAAGTTATCAAACTGTGCATACCTTTTGATCCAGCAGTACTACTACTGGGTTCTTATCCCAAAGAAATACTAAAGAAGGGAAAGGGACCTGTATGTGCCAAAATGTTTGTGGCAGCTCTTTTTGTAATGGCTGGAAACTGGAAAATGAATGGATGCCCATCAATTGGAGAATGGTTGGGTAAATTATGGTATATGAAGGTTATGGAATATTATTGTTCAGTAAGAAATGACCAGCAGGATGAATACAAAGTGGCTTGGAGAGACTTACATGTACTGATGCTGAGTGAAATGAACAGAACCAGGAGATCTCTATACATTTCAATAATGATATTGTATGAAGATATATTCTAATTGAAGTGGATATCTTCAACACAGAGAAGATACAGTTCAGTTCCAGTTGATCAGTGATGGACAGAAATAGCTACACCCAGAGGAGAAACACTGGGAAATGAGTGTAAAATATTTGCACTATTGTCTTTCTACCCAGATTACTTATACCTTTGGAATCCAATTCTTACCATGCAACAAGACATTTGTTTTTATAAACATATATTTTTAGGATATACTGTAACACATTTATTATGTATGGGATAGCCTGTCATCTAGGGGAGGGAATAGAGGGGGGAGGGAGGGGAAAATTTGGAAAAGTGAATACAAGGGTTAATGTTGTTAAAAAAACATTACCTATGCATATGTACTGTCAAAAATTATAATTATAAAATTAATTTTAAAAACGGAAACATTCACATATTTGAATGAGTTTGTCTTTTGGGAAGGCATGAAGCATTTATAAAATACCTGTGGGATGCCAAACACTGTGTTAAGCATTTTATAAATATTTTTACCTTTGATCTGCAAAACAACTGTGGGAAGCAGGTGTTGTTAATCCCATTTTACAGCTGAAGAAACTGGGGCAGATATAGGTTGAAGTCACATGGCTAGTAAGTGTATGAGGCTGATTTTTAATTTCTTTCTTCTCTAAGACCAGTATGCTATCCACTTTGCCACCTAGTTGTTTTGGGGGACAATGTGGCTTTAGCATTTAAGTACCTCCTCAAAGTATTTTTCCCCTCATACAGATGCCAAATAAAACTTATAGTCATACTTTATATAGTCTTGCTTTTGTATTTCATGTACAAATATTAATCTAAAATTACCTTGGAAGAAACTAACATCATTTTACAGAGGCATGGATTTGGGGCTAAAGTCCAGGCACATTTCTTTTAAAATTCCCAAGAAAACCCAAAACAAAACCAAAAAAAGCACAACTTTTGTATATAAACTAAGAATATAAGTGACAAAATTAAAACAACAAAATCTCTTATTAATTCTTTTTTTTGTTTTTAATTTAAAAATCTAGTAGGCCAACCAAAAGAATGATCATTTACTGTGCAGTGATATCCAATTCTTCATGAACCAATATGGAGTTCTGTAGACAAAGATACTGGAGTAGTTTGTCATTTCCTTCTCCAATTGATTTTATAGATGAGGAAATCAAGGGAAACAGGGTTAAATGACTTGCATAGGAGCACATAGCAAGTCTCAGAGGCCAGATTTGAGCTTAGGAAAGTGACTTCCTGACTCCAAGCCTGGATCTTTATCTGCTTTCCCACTAGTTTCCTCTCCCTTAATATTTTTTTTTTGTATCAATTTCTTTTTTCTGATTGTATGTGTATATTAACTTTTTAAATGCACATTTCTTATGAATCATCTCTGGAGAAAAAACAATCAGAAAAAAGGGAAAAACCATGAGAGAGAGAGAGGGAAAAAAAAAGAAGGAATAAGAAGTGAACATGTCAAGATGAAATGAGATGTTATTTGTAAAATACTTAGAACATAGTAAGTATTATAAATTCTAGTACTATCATATAAATGCTATTATTATCATATAAGTCAATCGATTTTATAGTTATATAGAGAAATTCAGAGTAGGAATTTATTGTATGTGTAAAATACACTTTCATTGCTTTCATTTAGTTATCCTCATAAAAAAAACAAAAAACAAAAACAAAAAAAAAACTTGATTTTATTTCAATGACCTTGAGTTTAAATTTGGCCTCAGACATTAACTAGATTTGTGAGCTGGGCAAGTCACAGTTTGTCTTTGCCTCAGTTTCCTCATCCATAATATGGATGTACAATTCCAGGAGTATTGTGCTGATCAAATGAGATAATATTTGTAAAGCATTTTTCAAATCTTAAAGCTAGTAGTATTACTGATTAAATAAAATATAATTAGTAGTATTACTGATAAATAAAATATAAACATTCAAAATAAGAAAAAATAAAAAGACAAAAGTTATAAACATTCAAAAAAAAGAAGTGTGCATAGCATGTGTTGATTTACATTCAATCTTCATAGTTCTTTCTGAATGAAGATGATGCTTTATAGGCAAAGTTTATTGGGATTGCCTTGGATCACTGAAATAATTGAGAAGAATCAAGTCTTTCATATTTGATCATTCCCCTTATTAATTCTTAACATAAAAACAAAAAGGATGCTGAATAAAAATTTCCATTTACTTGGGGAAAGAGTCTTAGAATTTTGAGTCACCAAATTCTTATATATATATCCTTTGTGCTTGGTCCTGCCCAAACAACTTTCACATCTCACTGTCATGTACAAGCCAGTCACACATTAAATACATGCTACCCAAGCATACGATATCTGTGAAAATAGCCACCACTGGGAACTCATGTTAAAAAGCTTAAGATGTGTTTGATATTTTACAATTGTAATATTCAATACATAGATACAGTACCATCCATTGAATGAGATATTATTTTGAAATCTTTCCAAGACAGAAATTAATATATGTTAATTTAAAATTTCTTTAAGTCTAGTAGTATATTCCTATATAGCATAACTAAAAAGCTAACTAGACTTCAACTCATAGTATCAATGGGTGCAATTTCAAATTGTTTATAGTACAGGAAGACAAAAGAGATATCTAAACAGTTTTCACTTGGTTGGACTCATTTTATTTAAGTTCACTATGCTTATTTTCTAGGTACCTTTTCTACTACTTGCCTTTTCAGCTTTCTCTTTGTGTTGTCTTCCCCCATTAGTATTTTCTCCTTGATGTGTGAAATCTGGAATTTGATTATTATATTCCTGGGAGTTTTCATTTTGGGATTTCTTTCAGGAGATGATTGGTGGATTCTTTCAGTTTCTATTTTACTCGCTTGATCTCATATATTAGGACAGTTTTCCTTAATAATTTCTTGAAAGGTGATGTCTAAGCTCTTCTTGTATCAAGACTTTCAGAAAGTCTAATAATTCTTAAATTATCTCTCCTGGATTTACTTTCTGTCAGTTATTTTTCCACTGACATATTACACATTGTCTTTTATTTTTTATTTCTTTGAATTTACTTGATTAGTTTTTTAATGTCTCATCTATGTTATTAGCTTCCATTTGTCTAATCCTAACATTTAAGCAATTATTCTCTTCAATGAGTTTTTATACCTCCTTTTCCATTTGGTCAATTCTATTTTTTAAGAAGTTTTTAGTGAATTTTTATATCTTTTCCCACTTAGCCAAGTCTTCTTTCAAGGCATTCTTCTTTCATTCTTCTTTTCATTGAATGTTTGTTCCTCTTTTTACCATTTAGCCTATTCTGTTTTTTTAAAGTGTCACTTTTTTCAGGGTTTTTTTTTGTTGTTGTTGTTTTGTTTTGTTTTTTATGCCTCTTTCACTAAGCTATTGACACTTTTTTTCATGATTTTTTTTTGCATCATTCTCAGATTTCTTCCCAATTTTTCCTCTACTTCTCTTGATTTTTGAAATACTCTGAGTTCTTCCAAGACCTAAGACCAATTCATATTTTTTTCTTAGGAGGCTTCAGATGGATGTCAGAAGTTTGTTTCCTCTGAGTGTGTGTTCTGATTTTCCTTATTTCCACAATAACTTTCTATGGTCAGAATTTTTTTCCTGTTGTTTGCTCATTTTTTAACTAGTTTCTTGACTAAAATCATAACTTAGAGTTAGAGTTGGACTCTGCTTCCCAAATGGTTGGTGCACTGTCCTAGTTTCAGGTTTTTTGAGGCAGCTGTTTACAAAGATAATTTTAGGGATTTTTAAGTTTTTGACTCTTCCAAGGTGGTATAAGCTAGGAAAGGTGTATTTTCTATTATCCTGTACTATTTCCTGCTTTATCAATAACCACAAGCTCTCTTTGCAGTGCTGGAGTTTTGATCTGGCTCTTGCTTCCCTGAGGCCACAAGCTCATGTTCCTCCTCACACCAGAACTAACACCCAAGACTATGAACCAGATAAAAGTATAGGTGATACAAAAGAGTTCTGTCCTGTATTCCAGCAAAGGGACCCCTGTAAATCTTTTAATAACATGTGGTCATCTATGAGCTGAGAGGTATGAACACTGCTATTGTCACTGCTTCAATCTCCCCAAGGCCTGCTCCTGCTTTGCTGGGGCCTGATCTATACTGACACAATCTTCAAAGGTCTTTGTTCCTCTCCTACCCAAGTGCAACAGACGTTTCTACAGAGGTAAGTTGGGTGGGGAAATAATTTTATTGCATCTTTTTGTTAGTTCTGATTCACTAGAATTTATTTAGAGTCACTATCTAAAAATATTCTGGAGGGGTTTGGGGTTAAAGTACAAGTAAGTTCTTTCATTTACTCTGTCATCTTGGCTCACCTTCATAAAACAGTGTGCATATATTTGCTTATACTGCAGTACTGTTGTTTTTATCTCAAAGTTCCTACCACCCCACCCCAATACTCATACAAACATAAGCAAGAACATGTGCTGTAAGGATGCGGTTCCCTCAAAACAAGAGAAGGGAATTGTAAGGGTCCTTTAAATGGGCGGCGCCACAGCGCAACAGGAGATTGAGTGGCCCAGAAGTAATCTCTGTGGATATAGGACTGCCCTGTGGGTGGGATCCTGGCCAGGATACCATTTAAAGGATCCTTACAATATGCCATTTCAATTGACTTTTGTTTTTCTCCTCTTTAATGTACTTACACATTCTTAGATATTATACTTATCTTTGCATGGATCTTACTTCTTATCATTTCTAAGTTTTATATTTTCCCCAACTTCTCAGCTGTAGGTAGGTGATCATTTTTTTGAATGGATTGAAAACCATGTCATTTTTAAATTAGGGAGTAAATATTTCCACATGTGAATATTATGAGGCAACTGTGTCAATAAATTGTCACTAATTCTTTTATCAGTTATTAGAGCTAAAGACGGACAACATTCTAGAATTTTTTTTTTGTTTCCCAATAATAACAAACTTTTAGCAAAATTTAAGACTGTTAATAACATTATAGTTTATAAAAAGACCAAAATTTCTTTTTGCACCTTGAGTCACTTCCACTTGATTTGTCCGATGCTTTCCTACCAGTTTCTGATGATTCTGGAGAAGAAGAGACTGATAACTGCACAGTTCTGCCTCACTCAAATCCAATTAACTTGGAAACTAAGATATTACCTTCATGATGTCATTGGTCCTCTTTGAAAAGAAAGGACAGGCAACAAGAGCAATCCATGGCAGCTTCAATCAAGTAGTACTCCTATCTCCAGTAGCCAAAGCCACAAAGTAGAAGGGAATAGGTAGACATATTTGAAGGAGAAATTTACCTGAGTGTCATTCTCCACATAGTAACACTCATCACTACTGTGAAACCACCTGACCCTTTTAGGAGAGCAGAGCATTTGATTTTCACTTAAGTAGAGTTGAAGCAGAGGAAGAAAGTCCACTTGAATATAACCTGGTTATAGTAAAGTGATTCTTCTTCCCTGCTCTGGAGCCAGCTAGCAAATAATGCCCAAAACCTTGGTACATAAGCTAAGTCATCAACATCTGAAAGAGAATTGAGGCATAACTTAGAGGCACTTTTGGACCCCAGATGCTAAGTACAGGTCTAGCATCTTCCACAAAATTATGGAATTTGGAAATCCAGGTCACTCAAACTATACTGCCAATGAAGCCCGTGACAAACTTTATTGAGTTCCACCATTCCAACCTACTGTCAATAATAGCTTAATGAGGAAATCCAATGATCTTTTCTCAATCTTTATTCTCAAACTCTCAGCAGTTTTTGATATTGTTGATCATTTGACATTGTAAGGTGATCATATAGTATCCACCTCAATTTGATGATCTCTGTAAGTCTCCTTCTCAGTATATTAACATATACATTAGAGTTCATAATTTCCTCAAAATTCCCAAACTTCCAGGTCCATTGGAAATAAATTACCCCCCTAACATATTTAAGGCTTATATACTCTGTATAAGTAATAATATGTTAATAATATATAATACTTACATACTTTTATACTCTGATGAAGCTGCCCAGATCTTACATGGTTAGCTAGACTCATTCTGACAGTGATTTTGTCATGGATGTATCAAAAAAGTGAATTCCACGGAGAAACCTTCTGCCAATTTTCAGTTCTTCAGAGGTTTTTTTTGTTTTGTTTTGTTTTGTTTTTTTGTTTTTTGTTTTAATTTTTATTTTATTTTATAATTATAACATTTTTTTGACAGTACATATGCATGGGTAATTTTTTACAACATTATCCCTTGCACTTACTTCTACTCAGATTTTTTCCCTTCCTCCCCCAACCCCCTCCCCCAGATGGCAAGCAGTCTTATATATGTTAAATATATTACAGTATATTCCAGATACAATATATGTGTGTAGAACTGAATTTTTTGTTGCACAGGAAGAATTGGATTCAGAAGGTAAAAATAACAGTTTACATTCATTTCCCAGTGTTGTTTTGTTTTTTTAAATTGTCTGCCCATGACAAACTCGTTATCTTCATAGAAACAGTTAAGTAGTTTTTCTTTTTTCTTTTTTTTTTCTTTTTTTTTTTTTTTTGGATATTTTACTGTTCTCTCAACATCAAGAATGTTCTCCTGAAGAAGAATCATTAGCAACCTTTCCAGATACTATGTCTTTTTGAAGATCTTGGATTATTAATTGGGATACTTTGAAGCAACCCACTCATCAGTTATTGGTGTTGTTTTCATTTTCAATTATAATTTTTCCTTTGAATTTCAGTAACAATGATCCTATTTTATTTTGCACTTGAATCATACTTGTGAATTTGGATTTATCCTTGCCAAAAATCATTGCACTCTTTTTAAACAATTGTTGGAAAAATTATCTTCTTTAAGAGTTATTTTGCCTGTTTTCTTTGAATATTATTCATTTTTAATAACCAGAGAACTAAATTTACAAGAAAAGATAACGATGAAAATCAGGTACAATGCACAAAACTATCAGAAAAATAACCAAATGTTTGACTACCACTTCAATTTGGTTTTATCACCCCAAAACCGGACATTTTAGGCCATAATTTTAATAATCTATTTTATTGTTTTCTGTATTGAGTGTTGTCCTTTACTCACCAGAATGCCACAAATGATTACTTTATGTGCAGTGTGATTAAAAAGACCTAGCCTATACCAATGGACCACATCCATACCATATACAGGAAGCTTGTTGGATAAGTTATGATTTTTGTGGAAACTGCAGGTGTTTGCATCTTTCTTATAGGGGTTTAGGTGTAATATATTTTTATGAATTTGAAATATGAAATATCATAGTTTGAGAAATTATACTGTAAAAAGTAAGAATATTTGGAATAGGGTTAGATAAACTCATAATGTCAAGCTACTTTTCAAATATATAATTAACCCCCTAAAACAATTCCTCCCTTATAATCCCATTTTCATGCATATTTAATTAAATATATAGTATATATAATGTACATATATTTACTTATCATATAAAATATTTTAAATCACAACAAAATTTTCATTCATTTTTTTAAATAGGAACTTAATTTTTGTTATTAACTTGAATACAAAGTTTTAAATGTGGTACAAATGATAGAACATAAAAATTCTGAAGCAAATTCTAAAGTTGGCAAGACATGCTTGTCTCCAAAAAATGAAATAATAATGAAGCCCTTTAGGAAGTTAAGCTTCGGGTTCCAAAAATTCTGAATCTGTTACTAAATTTTGCTTAGAAAAAGAATCTTATTTTTATTTTCAGCAAATAACTTGGACAGTTTTAAATACCAAAGACAAACTGCATTATAGATTTCAAATTTGGAATGATGAGCAAATAGATATTTCAGAGTATAGAAGGAACAGCTCCTACAAAATGAACCTAAATCAGATATTATACTGGTCAGCTTCCAACAAAGAAAATACACAATTATTCAGAGAGTTAAGCAAAGTGAATTATTCAATGATTTGGGTTGTTTTTAAAAAAAAAACAAAAAACAACAACAACAACCACCTTAAAATACAACATTTTAGGACACCATTTTTTTTTTTTTTACCTTTTTCCTCCTTCCTTTTTCCTTATTTTTGTTTTCAAAACATATGCATACACTGTTTTCAACATTCAATCTTGCAACATCTTGTGTTACAATTTTTTTTTTCTCACTTGTTTCCCCCAACCCCTTTCCTTAGATGGTAAGTATTCCATTATATGTTCAACATGAGCAATTCTCTTTTATATATTTCCACAATTACTATGCTGCATAAAAAAAGTCACGTCAAAAAAGAAAAAAAATCAGAAAAAAATACAAATACCAACAACAACAAAAATGAAAATATTATGTTATGATCCATGTTTAGTCCTCACAGTCCTCCTAGTGGGTGCAGATGGATCTCTCTATCATAAAACCATTGGGACTGGCCTGATCAATTTGGTGTTGAAAAGAACTATATCCAGAATTGATCTAAATATAATCTTGTTGTTGCTGAGGATACCAAAATTTAAAATAGCCTGGAGATGATTTTTTATTTTATTATAATTATTTTCATAAAACATACAATTAGCATGATTGAGCCACATACATGGTATGCTTGTAGCCAGTAAGACTGTGTTCAAATTATCCTTCTAACAAATATTAACTGTGATTTTTCAGCAAGACATGCCTCAAACAATGCCCTAAGAATTGTCTCTTGTTATGTATAACTTGCTATCTTTATTGGTAGGACTTCTTCATGCTGATGAACTCAGTCTTTCTACTACTCAGCCATATTTGTTTTTAATCAACTAGTGGAGTTCTTGTTGTGGTGATGGTGGAGGTAGTGGTGGTGGTTTGGCTTTAGATTGTTACTAATCTGATTCAGCCACTTTTGATTTATTTTACCATGAACATTTTACCTCTCTGATCTTGGTTTTCTTAAATGTTAAATAAGAGAGGGTATATAAAGTAATCTTTAAGGTTCCTTTTCACTCTAAATGTATTATCACAAGGGTTCCCAATCTCAAAAATCTCACAACCACAGATACAATCTTAGTTGTAGAAAACAAACTATACACATTTCTTTAAATGTTAATGATGTATTTTTTTCTGATTAGTTAAATGACCAAATAGAATGTATGTTAACAGTCTTTATGGTTTCAGTTAGTTAACAATTCTTTATTAACCACTTGCTATGTCCCAGTTAATGTTCTAATCTCTGATGAACATAGCAATCCCTACCTTCAAGAGCTGGGAAGACAATTTTCTAATGGGAAAAGACAACATATAAAAATCAGATGAAGAGGGTAGATGATGAATAGGAAGTCAACACGTGCTCAAAAGACATGGTGACTGTGTCCAGAAAAAGGAAAGAGGACTGCCCTAGTGTGTAAATTCCAGGAGGTAACTGAGGAATTGTGGCTTAAATCTGAGGAAATATCTCTGGCCTGTGGCAATGAATATTACCTTAGCACTCAGGTGGTAATCTTCAACCTGATGTTCACATATGACTATTAAATGGTCACTTTCATCTTACATTATGGAATTTTTCCAAAGATGTACACTGAAGATACTTGTATTTTAACCTAGAATTACATAGGACTAAGCTGATTTTTAATTGTTAATTAATTAAATGTTAATTAAGCTAAATTAATTTTATTGTTATCATTCAATAGTCTTCCTGCTTCCAAAGCCAGCTGGCTATCCTAATTAAACATTTTTCAGTTGCATCTTAATTTTTCTATAGTACTTAATGCAAAATTATATTCTTGCCTTTTATGAATTATTATTTTTGCTGAGGCAATTGGGGTTAAGTAACTTGCCTAGGGTCACACAGCTAGGAACTGTTAAGTGCCTGAGGCCAGATTTTCTTTTATGAATTATTATAATTGACTTATTCTCTTTCATGCTAAGTTCAGATCTAACTCTCCATATTAACATTCCACTCTGACTCCAGCTACCATGGCAACTATGAACACAAAGGAGCAAAAACATATGCTTGGTTTTACCAACAAATAATAATATTTGTTATACAATATTTGTATAATTTTATAATTGTAAATTATATAAATATAAATATAATTATAATATAATACAAATATAATTATAATTTATAAATATAAATATAATTTTGTAATTATAATTTAATTTATATAATAATTTTATATAATATTTGTTTTTACAAACAAATAATAATAATAATAAAGAACTCTTTCTTGATTTCAATGAGCCAGAGTCAGGACCTCAAGTTCCCACTTGCCTCTAGAACTCTGTATGTGGGTTGTGCTCCCTTTAAGAAACTAATCCTTTCATATTGATTTATTCCTTTCCGATTCCCAGCCCCTTCTAGCAGATGCATTATCAATTCAAGAAGCTAGGATCTTTGATTCACAAATCCTGTCAAAAGCACCCTTTTGAATTCCAATAGGAGATCTAGGCCTGTCACAGCCCCCACTGGATAAGAGCCAATTTGGGACACCACCCACAGGCTCCTTTAGCTAAATCTCTCATTATAAAAGAGCCAAACTGGAGCTCTTTCTTTGCAAAGGTTCCTAACATGGCAGCCTTACGCCTGGCATGCCAAGGATTTCTGTCTACTGGAATCCTATTTCCGGTGCCCTTTTATCTCTATTTCCACCTTTTACTAATTAGACTTTAACTTTACTTCCAAACCCCAAAATAAACCTCTTTTATCAATTTAGGTTTTTGGGTCTGTAAATTCCTTTACAGGGTACTCTGTGCTACCACTAGACCACTACTTAATTTATATCACACTCTCCCCTTCTAATATCTTTTTCTCTAGTGTTTCTGCCCTTCCTTCTATCCTATCCCTCCCTTTTCTTTTCCTCTTTCTCCTCCTTCTTCTTTAGAGGGTTAGATAAATTTCTATACCCAACTGATTAAATTATTCTATTTTACACCCAAAACTGATGAGATCAAGCTTCAGACAATGCTTATCTCCCTCACTTCTTTCCCTAGATTGTAACTGTCTAATATAGGTCTATGTCAAATTTCTAACATTATTTTCCAGTTTTCTCAGAAACTTTGTCAAATAGGGAATTCTTGTTCCAGAAGCTGGTGTTTGTTAGGGGGAGTTATTGTGTCATGTGTCTCTAATCTATTCCGGTGATCTTTTTTAGCCATTGCCAAATAGTTTTGATGACCATTATACTGCTTTATAATTTTATTTTAGGTTTGGTACTGCTAAGCCATCATCCTTACTATTTTTTCCATAAAATCCCTTGATATTCTTTACCTTTTGTTTTTCCAGATGAATTTTGTTATTAATTTTTAAACAGTAGATCAATTTAGGCAGAATTGTCATTTTTATTATATTAGCTTAGCCTATCCATGAGCAATCGAAATTTTCCAATTGTTTAGATCAGGCTTTATTTGTTGTGTGAGAAGTATTTTGTAATTATGTTCATATAGTTCTTGGGTTTGTCTTAGCAAGTATACCACCAAGTATTTTATGTTGTTGACAGTTATTTTAAGTGGAATTTCTTTTCCTATCTCTTGCTTATGGGCTTTGTCAGTAATATGTAGAAAAACTGTAACTTTGCTAAAGCTGTGAATAGTTTTGAGTAGATTTTTGGATGTTTTTCAAGGATTCTCTAAGTATATCATTATATCATCTGCAAAAGTGATAATTTTATTTCCTCATTGATTATTCTAATTCTTTTAATTTCTTTTTCTTTTCTTATGTTAAAGCTAATATTTCAATATAATGTTGAGTAATAGTGGTGATAAGGACATTCTTGTTTCATCCCTGATCTTAGTGGAAATACATCCATCTTCTTTCCATTGCATTTGTACCTCTTTTTAACAGTAGAGCAATTATCTTTTTTAAAATTTTCTTCAGTATTTTGTGTGTATGTCTCTTTTATTTTACCAAGCTTTTAATTCTCTTTTCATAATTTTCTTGCATCACTCTCATCCCTTTCCGCAGTTTTTCTCTATCATTTGTCTTTTTTTAGCTCTTCTAGTAATTCTTGTTGGGATTGGATCTCATTAGCACTTTGCTTTGATGCTTTGATTATAGCTGTTTTCACATTGTTTTCTCCTTCTGGGTTTACATCTTGCTCTTCTTTGCCTTTAAAAGCAAGAATATAGGACTTATAAACTTTTAGGAATTTCCTAACTATGGGGATATTACCACATTAAAGTAGTAGCTTTTATGGCCAAGTTCATTTCTTATTGTTCATTTTTTAATCATTACTTGACTGAACTTTTTTTATTAAAATTGAATTTTGCTAATTTAGGAATGGAGAGATATTGCCCCAAGCATTATCTTTTTTTAAAAGCTTGTTTTGGTGATTTGCAAGTTTTTAGTATTTCTAGGATGAATCCAGGGAGAGATGTGCTCCCTTTTATTGTTCTTCACTCTGGACTTTACATGGGATAAGACCTGCTCCCTTGCCAATGCAAGCACTAGAGTTGCTTCTCTTGGTCCTAGAATAGTGTCTCGTAAGGCCACAACTTCTAATGTCTCTCTCCATCTTGAAACAGGCACCCTATTCCCTTGTGATTAACCATAAGTGCTCCTTTTTGCTCGGGAACTGCAATTCATAGCTTCTTATTGGAATAGAGTTGCCAATAAATGCCAGCTGCACTCAGTGCCACAAAAGGGTTCCTCATAACTCCTTTCTGATCAATAGTCTTACCAACTGTGTTCTGAGAGCTCTCAGAACTGGGGATGTTGTTACCACCAGCAGTACTATCTTGTTTGAGAATAATTTTAAAGTTGATTTTCTTGTAGAAATTAACTTTAAAAAAAAAAAAAAAGTTGTGTTCTCTTTTTCTATATTTGTGCCCAGATATAGAAATCCACCTGAAAAAAATCTTACTCTTATTCTCATGTTATTATCAAGGAACTGCTTGATACATGTATAAACTATGATGTACACAATATTTACAGGTGAAAATGCAAGCTCAGATAATAAAAAGTAAACAGTAAAATAGTTTTAAGATATCTTCTTATACCTTTGAAAAAGAGAAGCAAAAGTATAAATTCACCATGTTATATATAGTGGAAAGACAGGCATACCACTGCACTATTGAAGAAGCTATCAATTGACCAAATTATTATGGTAATCAATTTTGAATTGATTATGAAAAATCATTGAATATTCTATACCCTTTGATGCAGTGATAACACTATTAAGAGTATACCTCAAGGAAGTCAAAGACCAAAATGTATGATTGATTGTTATTCTTTGTTCTTGAAGTAGGCCAACATAAGACTACTCTATTGGAGACTACTGTGGTTGAGTAGAACAAAAAACCTTGGAAGGCACTACCAAAGATTGGAGCACACAAATAGTTCATATACTTGGTTCTTTTCAACAATGAGTTGATTACAGGTGATTCCAATAGAATTGGGATAGAAAGTGTCATCTGCATCTAGAGAGAAAATTATGGAGATAGAATGTGGATCAAAGCATCATCTTTTTTTTTTTTTTGCATTTTTTTTCCATTTGGATCTGATTTTTCTTATGCAGCATAACAAATATGGAACTATATTTAGAAGAATTGCACATGTTTAACCTATATTGGATTGTTTGCTATCTTGAGGAAAGGCCGGGGGGGTGGTGAAAGAAAAATTTGGAATGAAAGGTTTTACAGTAGTGAATGTTGAAAATTATTTTCCATGTATTTTAAAAAGATAAAATATTATTGAAAAATAATCCATATGAACATCTGGGGTGAAGGTGTCCCTCTACCCATCTTACATTTCCTTTTAGTTACTATAATTCTGCTTTGCTCAGAGAACATAGCACCTTCTATGAGATGGGTATGCCATGTGGGGTGGCCCTGTGCCAGTATCTCTCATGTATGTCTCAAAATAAATTCCAAAGTTCTTCAGAAAACCCATGAGAGTATTGCTTCTTCTGACCTCCATGTGAGTGCTTACCTTGTATGAGTTCTCCATAAAATATTCTTTTAGTCAAACATACATGTAGCATTCAAACAATGAGATCAGACAATCTGAGTTTCATTCCCTACAGTAGAATTTGAATGCTTGGTAATCCAAGTTGAGAAAGAAAATCAGTGTCTGGAACCTTATCTTGCTAGGAAATTTTCAGGATTTTACCAAGACAATTCCCATAGAAGTGATTGTTTTCTGATAAATGTATAGTACTAGAAAGTATACTATCTAAGTAAGTGAACTTATCCAAAGCATCCAAAATTTCTCCATTTGCTGAAAGGTTCTTCATATAAATGGTGTGGTGCTGACTGGTGGAGAACCTAGTGTTCTTGATATTATTATTTGGACAAAATTAGGAAAAGCAGCAGAGAACTGATTCACATTATGCTGCATTTCAGCCTTAGAAGCTGTATTAAATGCACAATTGTCTGTGAATAAAATGGCACATACCATCTCTCCTTCTACTTTAATCTTGACTTGTAAACTTTTTAGGTTAGATAATTTACCATCAGTGTGGTAGCTAACTTTGATGACATTTTCATCCTTGTTAAAGGCATTCGATAACATTTCTGGAGACATCATGCTAAAAAACATGGAAACAAACATACAGTCTTGTTTCACTCCATTATTGACTAGGAAAGCACAAGTATGGTTTATTATCTTGTGCAACATGCTACCATGAAATTGGCATGCAATACTGATGAACTTTTTTTTAATAATATTATCCCTTGTATTCATTTTTCCAAATTATCCCCCCTTCCCTCCACTCCCTCCCCCCGATGGCAGGTAATGCCATACATTTTACATGTGTTACAGTATAACCTAGATACAATATATGTGTGTAAATACCATTTTCTTGTTGCACATTAAGTATTAGCTTCCGAAGATATAAGTAACCTGGGTAGATAGACAGTAGTGCTAACAACTTACATTCACTTCCCAGTGTTCCTTCTCTGGGTGTAGTTATTTCTGTCCATCATTGATCAACTGGAAGTGAGTTGGATCTTCTTTATGTTGAAGATATCCACTTCCATCAGAATACCTCTTCATACACCATTGAAGTGTACAGTGATCTTCTGGTTCTATTCATTTCACTCAGCATCAGTTGATGTAAGTCTCTCCAGGCCTCTCTGTATTTCTCCTGCTGGTCATTTCTTACATAGAATGATATTCCATAACCTTCATATGCCATAATTTACCCAACCATTCTCCAATTGATGGGCATCCATTCATCTTCCAGTTTCTAGCCACTACGAAAAGAGCTGCCACAAACATTTTGGCACATACAGGTCCCTTTCCACTCTTTAGTATTTCTTTGGGATATAAGCCCAATAGCAGCAATGCTGGGTCAAAGGGTATGCACAGTTTGATAACTTTTTGGGCATAGTTCCAAATTGCTCTCCAGAATGGCTGGATTCTTTCACAACTCCACCAACAATGCATCAGTATCCCAGTTTTCCCACATCCCCTCCAACATTCATTATTATTTGTTCCTGTCATCTTAGCCAATCTGACAGGTGTGTAGTGGTATCTCAGAGTTGTCTTAATTTGCATTTCTCTGATCAGTAGTGATTTGGAACACTTTCATATGAGTGGAAATAGTTTCAATTTCATCATCTGATAATTGTCTGTTCATAACTTTGACCATTTATCAATTGGAGAATGGTTTGATTTCTTATAAATTAGGGTCAGTTCTCTATATATTTTGGAAATGAGACCTTTGTCAGAACCTTTACTTTTAAAAATATTTTCCCAATTTGTTACTTCCCTTCTAATCTTGTTTGCATTAGTATTGTTTGTACAGAAACTTTTTAGTTTGATGTAATCAAAATCTTCTATTTTGTGATCAATAATGATCTCTAGTTCTCCTCTGGTCATAAATTCCTTCCTCCCCCACAGGTCTGAGAGGTAGACTATTTTCTGTTTCTCTAATCTATTTATTATCTCATTCTTTATGCCTACATCATGGACCCATTTTGATCTTATCTTGGTAACTGATGAACTTTTTAAGGCAAACAAGTTTTGCATTGATTTTCTATAAGCTCTCATGACTTAAAAACAGCAAACATCATGTCAACAATACTTTTGATTTAAAATTACACTGTCTCTCAGGTAAATGACCATCTTTTTCCAGCAATGACTAATGGAGAGAGAGAGAGACCTCCTGCTCCATGATTGTTATAGGACAACCTATTTCCTTTTTTCATTAGAGATGGACAATAGAAGCATTCTTTATTTTCTGGGGAATAATTTCCTTTTGCCATATAACCTGAAAAAATTTTGTTAGCTTTTGTTTGAGCAGTGGATGACCTGCTTTATATGTCTCAACTGAAATGGAATCAGTAACAGACACTTTGCCATAAAAGAGGAGCTTAATGGCATTCAAAGCATTTCATTCAGTTGTGAGTTCTGCT
Organism: Sminthopsis crassicaudata; assembly: GCF_048593235.1. Lineage (NCBI taxonomy): Eukaryota > Metazoa > Chordata > Mammalia > Dasyuromorphia > Dasyuridae > Sminthopsis > Sminthopsis crassicaudata. The sequence goes on along the minus strand of NC_133619.1, from coordinate 264,919,238 downwards.
AGACAGGGATTGATTTTAGTCTGTGTAATATTGTCAATGACTTCAGCATTGACCAAAACTATATTGAGAATACTATGAAAGAATTTAGCCTAATTTGTTAGGATGATGTCCTTATCACTAATCAATGAGAACCTATCAGTACTGAGTAGTTGATCACCTCATAAATATTTGTCAGGGTTAATAAATAGCTATCAGAACATCACAAAAGTGCTTTAGATTGGTACTGTTAGAATAAAACTGAATATTATCTGCCTTTGTACTGCATCTAAGCTTTGTTTGCATGAAATCAAACACTGTCCCCTTACTGGTAAACCCTGTGGTGTTCTCATTTTGTTTAGCAACTTCTGAATCTCACCTTCATTTCCATTGAACTAATCTTGATGTTTAAGAGTGTTCTGGTCCAGATAAGTAAATGTGCGATATAATAAATTTCTGAAAGCTGCCCACTCATTTTATGTTCTACTAATTGTCAAACATGTGTTGGTTCAATTTATTCTCCAAGTCAGGAATGAACTGTTCCTACTGAAAGAAGAACTCTAATCTATTAATAGTAAGTCTTCTGGTAGTCATCTTTCTTTTGTTGAATGTTAATATTTAGCTCAGAGAAGATGTCTATGATCAATGTAGTACTTTGTGCTACACATTACCTTCATCACTCTCACATCCTATTTGTTTCTTCTCCTTACAATCATTATCTATTAAATGTCAATGGTTGCTGCTAGAATTTATTCACAAAATTATGTTTCACTTAGGGAAATAGAAGACTGTTGGTAATGATAAGGTCATGAGATGCACAAGTGTTCAGTGGTCAGTGATCATTTTTGTTACAGTTTCTGACTCCATTCTTGGAGGATTCCCTCCCATGACTGATAGTTTATGCCTATTCTGATGTTAAAGTAATCCGGAATTACTTTCAGCACATTGATAATTAGGGTTCACAAGTTTTCATGAATTTTTTTTTTTTTTTACTTTATCAAGGTTCATTACGATTGCAACATATGCACTAATATTAGTGGTATAATACTTTCCTGCAGTGGCAATTACATTGTCACAAGCCTGTTGTTCACTTTTTTGGTAGTCATATAAGATTATTGACTAGATTATTTTTGGTTTCAAAACCTTAAGAAGTTTTATAATGCTCTTCATCATTGCAACCACTCTAGAAAATAAAAACATGGTATTCAGCTCTGAATTCAGTAAGCTGACCTTCATTTGCCAGTCTTATTTTCTCAGTAATGCTATTGGGATATAATACCTTCTGGGTTCTCTTAGAACAAGAGGTATTTATCTTTTAGATCTATTGGATTTCATGCTGTCCATAAATGTGTGTACATTCTATGCACTGATGTTGTTGAGTGGAATTGTCTTTTCAAAAGTTTTTGAACATTTGTGTGCATGTGTGTGTGTGTGTGTGTGTGTGTGTGTGTTTACAAGGTGGGATCTTTGCCTACAACAGTAAGTAGGACAGAGTTAGGTAAAGCAGACAACTTTTTGAGTACTTTTCTATTCCCTTCCTCATGAATTGAGATAAGCAGTGTGTTCCTTAAGGTTTCTCAGACCCCTAGGGAGCTGCTGAATCCCACAGCTGCTTCAGTCTAGTAAGTTAATGATCCTATGGATTGGGCCATTTATGCAGAGTTCTGACTAAAGTTCCCAACTGAGCTGCACTTGCTACTTCGACATTTTTCTTTCACCACAGGTAAAATGTTATAGAAATGTTTTTTGACTCATGCATAAATAGGTTGTAAATGAGGCTACACTATGTGAAGTCATCAGCCTTATTCTCTCTTCCAAAGTCTTTAGAGTCCATCCAATGCATTATCGTGTGACTTGGATATCTCATCTCACCTTCATGGTCATTGGAATAGATTGCTCTCACTCTCACCCATCCTACTGGGTAAAGTCTTCACATACTTTGTAGACATTCCCCTAATTCAATGAGAGGTTAGACCCCCTCAGTTACTGTTAAATCTCATTTAACTTGTGTTAAAGAGTGTGATCATTAAGAATACTACAGCTTCTTAGAGCCATAGATGAAAATTGGGTGAGTCAGGTGGACACCAAAGGTGAAAAACTTACATTAGAAGTACTAGTCTTCCCTGGACACTCCTAAATCAAAGACCAAAATAAATATCTAAAATATAGCAAAGTATTCATAATAGTCTCATAGCAAAGAACTGGAAATACAGAACTGGCTGAGGAATGACAGCACAAATGGCATATAAATGCAATAGACTATGACCCTATACATTTTTATAGCATTTTCTTTACTTACATATTATTCCTATCTAGAGAAAGGTTATCCCTTATAGCAAGAAAAATAAAAATAAAAATTCATCAAAATTAATTTAAACATCTTGTATATTTAAATGTGTATGAAGAGTTTCACATTTAAAGTATTACTTTGGGGAAAATGGGAAATATAATCAAATTTCACTTTTTTGAGACCAAGCTTGGTCATTATCATTGCATGATATTTGGATTCATTTGTTCATTAGAACTTTTCAGAATTGCTAACCATTTTGCAACTTCACCAACATATTAGCATATCTATTTCAACTTTTGCTCATATTTGACAGTTTCTTAGATCTGAGTTGAAATTTCAAAGTTGTTTCGATTTACCTTTCTCCTATTATTGATGATTAGGTCAAAATCTTTAACAACTTAGTTAATACTTCACAATTTTTTTGAGAACTATTTGTTCATATTTTTTAACTTAACCACTAACAAAATAAGAAAACAACTTTAATGATAGCAAGGAGATTAAGTAAATCAAGGAAAAGGACAAATATTAAAGACAAAAATTAAAGGACAAATATTCCTAAATACATCGGCTACATATAGGGTAGGTGGGACTCATTGGAAAATATCCTGAAGTTGGAAAAGATTAAAGGAAAAAGGAGAAGGGATTGTCAGAAGATTAGATGGATAGATAGCATCACAGAAACATGAAGATGAATTTTGATAAACCTCAGGAGATTGTAGTTGTTAAAAGGGCTTCCAGTGCTATAATCCAGAGGGTAAAAAATAGTTAGATATGACTAAATGAATGAACAAGAGCATAAATTCCTCAGCCTGACATTCAGAACCATCCAGAATCTGATGCCAGTCTATCTTTGGTAGAGACACAATATAAATGCAATTTAGTCTCTTTATTTTTAAATTTGAAATTGTCTTCAAAGGGAATAAATCTGGTCCACTAAAATAGCTTCTTGTTCACCTCATTACAAATGCAGCTAAAACAGCAGGGGCCTAGAGCCTGTCTCAGACACTTGAGTGAAGATGAGTTGCATGACCCACTCAGAACAAGAAATCCATGTTCATTTGAATCAAGGTAGTATGCTGCATCAATATCTTTTTACTGCTTTGAATGTTCTTCTAGTTAAGTAAACTTTTGTTAACTGTTAAAGGAATTATGTATTTGTTTCTGTTCAATTTTGATCCTGAGTTATCAGCCAGGGTATAATAAGGGCTATTCTCTTATGTTGCTTTTCCAGTGTATCCCTTACTATTTCCTTATGTGTATCTTCTGTGCCAGCCAAACAAAATGACTCATAATTTTTCAATGATGCCCAAAACTTCATTCAGACTTTTTCTAATTTTGTTCTCTTTAAATGGAATGCTTTTATCAATTCCAACTTGGATTCTTGACTGTATCATACTTTACAAAATCAGATCTGTCAAAAAATAAGACTTTTAGTAACTTAATGGAAGTTTTTTATTTAATATTCTTTCCTTCTGGATACAGATCATGTGATATATCTAAGATATTAGTGCTAAACTTGTCCTCATTATATTATTATTGCATACTTACTTGCTTATGAACTACATCTCCCCAGTAGAATTCCAGTTCCTTGAGAGCTCTATAGAATCTAGTATTCATTTTATGTTTGTGTCCCCAGAGATTTACATAGTGCATTGTGCAATACAATTGTTTACTACAGAAAATAGATAGATAGATAGACAAATAGATAAAATATAGTATTTATTGATCATTTAGCATATTCCAGGAACAATGTTAAGAACTAGAAGTACAAATAAAAGACAATCCCTATTCTCAATAATTTTTAAGATAGCAACAAGGGAAGAGCTGGAAAAGAAGCATATGAACAAGCATACAGCATGCTTGGAGATGTCTGGTTTCTGCTGTGTAGATATGGATCCTAACAAAATAATTCTAGTCATTGATAAAAATTTTAAGCAACGTAAGCCCAAGTGAGATTTGTTAAGTCCCCTAAATGGACACTGGATGATAATAGCTCTGCTACTTTTTATTCATTCATTTATTTATTTTAATAATAATAATAGCTTTGCTGTTTATTTATTTATTTTAATGTAAAATTTTCTTTTCTTCATTTATCTCTATTTGCTTTCAAAACAATTTCCTTTTCCTATCGTTTGTAAGAGACACACCAGAGAAAGACAGACAGAATTTAAAATAAGAGACTAGAACAGAATGTACTATGCTTCAGATAAAGTAAAAAAAGACTGAAGTAGCAATCATGATACCCATAAAAAAGGTAAATGAAAGATAAAATCAGGGAAACTACATTGTGCTAAAAGTTAGGATAGATAATAAAGCAATATAAAAAAAAATTAAAAGTTTTTTCTGAAAAAGACCTCATTTCTCAAACATATTAAGAATAGAGTTAAATTTATAAAATCGCTAATTGAGAAATATAAACAGTCAGTTTTTAGAAGTCAATTCTTCTCTAGTCAAATTTCCTACTGAAAAAGGAGAATTGAATGTCATTAGACCTCTCTCATATAGCAAAACATCTAGTGCTGATTCCTTCCCAGAAGAGAACTATCAGACAGGAGATCCATTACTGAAATAGAAGCTATTTGAAATCTTCTAGGTACATGGCAAGAGGTGGTTATCTCCTAAAATATCAAGTATGCCTCCATTGTTCATCTCTATAAATGAAAAGATATCTCTATAAATGAAAAGAAACATATCTTGTGACACTCACAAGTGGGGTCTCTCGAAGTCATTTCTAGCAAGATTCTTGTGTAGAGTCTTCTTTATTTAGCTGATTGTTCAGCCAAAGATTGTCATCTGTCTAAGAGCCAGTGTGGCTTCAGAAAGGGCCAAGAAACAATTGATAAGGTATTTGCTGCCTGACAACTCCAGAAAATTGCCAGGAGCAGAATAGAGATCTGTATACAACATTCATTGGTCTGATCAAGATCTTCGATACTGTCATCATGAGGGCTTATGGAGGACCATGGAAAAATGTGCTTGCTCAAAGTTCATCAGTTTTATGTTGACAATGTTTTAGATAAAGGGCAGAGGACACTCTTACATATTCTCAATTGTGTTAATAAACTATTGATGGAGTTGTGAACTGGAGAACATTCTGGAGAACAATTTGGAACTGTATCCATAGGGCTATAAAACTATGCATGCTTTTTGATCCAGCAATACTATGACTGGGACCTATAAATGCAAAGATACTTATAGTAGTTATTTTTATAGTGGTATGTATATAACATATGATAATGATGGAGTACTGGTTTGATATATGGAATGACAAGGACAAAGTGGTTTCAGAAATAAAAAAAATGTCAAGATCTATATAAACAGATGCAATGTGAAATGAGAAGAACCAGGAGATCATTGCTCAAAGCACCAACAGTATTGTACTGAGGATCAACTGTGAAAGACTTGTCTGCTCTGATCAATACTTGATCAATACTGTTTGAATCAATGGCTTAAGGCAATTTCAAAGAACTCAAGATGAAAAACTGCTATCAACCTTCAAAGAGAGAACTGATGAGTTCTTAGTGCAAATTGAAGCATAATTTTCTCTTTCTTTGTTTCTTTCTTTCCTTTTGGTGATATGGAAAGCAAGAATACACGTATATTTATATATTACATATATATGTGTATTTTCATATTACATATATATGTATATATACATATATATATATTCACTGTATAATTTTGCTTGTCTTCTTGGTGGGTTGGGAAGGGATGAGAGGAAGATAAAATAATTTAGAACTGAAATTTGAAAGAAAAATGTTTAAAATAAGTAAATAATATTTTTAAAAGAGTGATTTCTTTTCCTTTACTCAGCAATTTTTTTCAAATCCATTTGCCAGTCTAACTCAGTTCTCTTTCCTTTCTGTTTATTTCCACATCTCATTTTTCCCATTGATCAGATGCCCTGGAAATATAACAGGAACAGTTTGTTCCCTGAAATATTTGGTTACACTTTTTTTTTAACCAAAACATTGACTTGGAACATCAAGTCATGGAAATCCACATCTGTTATGCTTACACTGGACATGAGATTCTAAACGGTTTCTGTCAGAACAATTTGGCTTCCCTTCCTTTTTAAACTGGAATCATGCCTATGTTCTAGTATTAAGGTGTCACATTAGGCAACTTTCCAGGAACCCCACAAAAAAGAGACTTCTTCAAAGAAGTAAATGGTTCTGGCTCATTTGTTGCTTTGCTGAATGAAGGATATTAAAAGTGAATTTAATTCCATACAGAGAAGCCACAATTCTACTGTGGATGATCAGTCATCCCCCTCCCAAACTAAATAGAGAAAACATTTCCCCTGCTTTCTTAAATCAGCCCTTGCAATTAGAGCTATTAAAGCTTTTTTCCTATTCTGTTAGCTTCTAAAGAGCATCGTTCAAACTTAGCACTGATAGCTTACTAATGTTTCTAATGGTTGTCTCAACAAGGTATGAAGTCCTATGAGTAACCTGGTGTTTATTCTTATTAGTCTGAAGAGCTCTGGGCCCCAACTATAAGCCACAATCTTAAAATGAAACATCTTTGAAATAATTCATATATGTATATGATTATTTTGAAATGGAATTCTAGTCACTAATTGATGGCAAACATTTTATTAAGGGTTGAACAAGTCAGATAGGATGAGACGAGATTATTGCCAAAAGCTCTTATATGATTTATTGTTTTGCTTTGTATTTCTGTTAACAGAATCATTTTCTAACATTCTAATGGCAAAAAGTGGACAGATAGAGAAAACTGCTATAAATAACCAGAGAGATACTGAGGCCTAATACAACCAAAAGGCTCTGAGCCAGTGTATTTGGTTTTCTTTACATCAAAAGACTTAAGTTTTAAAAAAATGCTTTCTTCTTATAGTTAACCAGACTCTCACTAACTGATGGCAAAATGATAGCAAAAGGAATTTTTTGTGTAAGACTAAAGATGGCACCTCTAATTTGCACCTCCAATGTCACTTTGCTTTGGTGTAGTATTTAGCATCTTTACCACCATCAACCTCTTTGCCACTATCTCTTTGACCTTCCAAAGCATTTCCCATTTTTTTTTTGCAACATAAAAACCTCTATTCTTGTCAATCTACTTTCTTTACCATAGCCTTGGATACAAAATCATTCCCAACTCAAGCTTTCACGTGACCTTTATATACATATAGATTCATTTTCTTTTTCAAGACCTATTGTCTTCTTATTTAAGTTTTTTTTTAATTTTCAAAACATATGCATAGATAAATTTCAACATTCACATCTATAAAACCCTGTGTTCGAAATTTTTTCCCTGCTATCCTCATCTCTCTCCAAAATGACAAGTAATCTAATATATGTTAAACATTTGCAATTCTTATATACATATTTCCACAATTAGCATGCTGCACAAGAAAAATCAGATCAAAAAGGGGAAAAATTAGAATAAACAAACTTTAAGCAAATATAAACAAAAAAGTGAAAGTATCATGTTGTGATTCACACTCAGTCTCCACAGCTTTCTCTCTGGGTACAGATAAGCCCTCTATTGTTTAGGAAGATTTTTGCTCAATCAATAAGCAATAGACCTGATTTCCTAAGTACTGTACTTTGCTAAGCAGTCTGTGGAATCTTAGCCAAATCAGTTCCTCTTTTCTTTTCTTTTTTTTTAAAGCTATTTTTTAGTACCCCTACTAGTATTCTACTTTTCCCCCTATTACATGTAAATATCATTTTCAACATTCTTTTTTGTAAGATTTTGAGTTTCTCCCTTCTCTCTCTTTCATCCTCTTGCCCAATACAGCAAGCAATCTTATAAGGATTATGCATGTATAATCATGTTAAATATAATTCCTTGTCAGAAATGTTGTTAAAGAAAAATCAGACTATAAAGGGAAAAAGGAGAAAGAAAAAAAAATATATATATATATATGAATTCAATTTGCACAGTTCTTTCTCTGGATGTGGATGGTGTTTTCCATTAGAAATCTGTTGAAATCATCTTGGGTCACTATATTTCTGAGAAAACCCAAGTCTATCAAAGTTGATCACTGTATAATTTCACTGTTACTGTATGCAATATTTTCCTATTCTGCTTACTTCACTCAGGATCAATTTATGTAAATTTGATATCTTTAGAATTAACTATATGTACCTCAAAATTAGGAAATTAATTATATGCTACTTTATTTCCCTTATTGCTTTTTCATATAATTAAGAATAAGAAACAAAATTACTCAACAAAATTTGAACTTATTGAGAGCAGAGAACATGGCATATTTCTTTAGTATTACCTTATAACAAACTAAGTACACTGTTAGTGCCAAATAAATGATTCTTACTTTTTTGACATGATCATAATTGTATTAAGTAAAATATGAGGCATAACAAAATTCTAATTCAGAACTGGATTCATGTCTGTTGTTCAACCCAAACTGAGAATTTTAAAGCAACAACTTTAATTCCAATGTCCAATAAACAAGCAGATCTGAATAAACAAAGATTTTTAAGTACCTAATATTTGCGAGTCCCAAAAGGTAATGCATAAGATGAAGTACAAAGTCTTATAGCTACAAAGGCCTAGAGCTTATTCTTAAGTGATGTGTAAGGTAATAGGAGTTATGATATGTGAACAAATAATAAAGGTCCAAAAAAAAGTGATTTTAGTGAGAAGAATTGATTCAAGTAAAGTTTATGAGTAGAAGCAGGGAGGTAATAGCTATAATGTCATTGGGAGGAAAACTGAACTCAGAATTAGAATACCTGGGCTCTCATCCTTGTTGTTCCATTGTATATTTCACGAACTTACAAATAATTTCTCCTTCAGGCTTCAGTTTTTACATTAGAATTTAACATTTATAAAAATGGCAGATAACCTTTAATATCCTTTCTACATTAAATGTTTTGAGTTTTTCTATATTATTTTCAGACAATCCTCTTCAGAAGCAATAGAAAATGAGAAAGAGAAACAAAAAAGATAGAATTTTAGGATCTTGTAATCAATATTTTTATTAAGTTCTTACACTGGGAGTATGAGAATTCTTAGTAAGAAAATATCAATAATTACTCAGGCAAAATGGGATTTAAGTAAGCAATAAACTTACATCGCTATCAAAAGTTTATTATGGAATTAATTGTTAAATAAAATTATAGATACAAGAAAAGAAACAAGGTGGGGTGTCTATTTAAAAGTATTGCCCTCATATTTGATTTTCAGGGAATGAACAGTTAAACCAAAGAGTCTACATTAGAGGCATATCTAAACCAATATATCTAAACCAGTTCCCTCCCTCATATGTAATTTTGTTCAATTGTGTCCTGCAAAAATTATCAAAAAAGTGACAAGAGAGATAAAAAACCAAGCATTTTATAACAATATAATTTCAATATAATGGGCTGTTTATATATGAAATCTATTAGGTAATTTCAAACTCTTATATTCCATCCAAAATGTGTTTCTTTTCCATCTAAATTGTTTGGTAGACCCAAAATGATAAATGTTAAATGAATATGAATTATGTTCAGATGAATATTAAAGAACATTTGAAAAAATATTCTAAATCACTACTGATTAGAAAAATGCAAATTTAAACAACCCTGAAGTACCATCTTACACCTCAAAGATTGGCTAAGATGTCATGAAAAGATAATGATAAATATTGGAGGGGATGTGGGAAAAGTGGGACACTAATGCATTGTTGATGGAATTGTAAAATGATCCAACCATTCTGGAGAGTAATTTGGAACTATGCCCAAAGAGCTATCAAACTGTGCATATCCCTTGATTCAGCAGTGTCATTTCTAGGTCTGTATTATAAAGAAATCATAAAGGAGGGGAAAGGAGCAGCCCATGGGGGAAAAAATTTGTAGCAGCTTTTTTGTGGTGGCAAAAAAAAATTGGAAATTGAGTAGATGCTCTTCAATTGGGGAATGACTGAATAAGTTATGGTATACTAAAAAAAATGACATATTATTATTCTATAAAAAGTGATGAGCATTGCTAGCTGATTCTAGAAAGGTTTCTATATCTATATGGCTATAGAAACTGAAAGAACTACAGAAACTGATGCTAAGCAAAATGATCAGAACCAGGAATGCACTGTACACAATAATAATAAAACTGTATGATGATCAGCCATGACAGACTTGGTTCTTTTCAGTGGTTCAATGATCCAAGGTAATCCCAATAAACTTTGGATGGAAAATACCATCCACCTCCAGAGAGAGTATGGAGACTGACTGCAAATCAACATATTGTGTTTACTTTTTTCTTTTTCTTCAGTTTTTTTCTTGTGGTTTTTCCCTTTTTTCCTGATTTTTCTCTCCCAAAATAATTCATAAAGAAATATGTATGTATAATCAAAAAAAAAAGTCTACTAAAAGGAAGTCTATTTGCAAAAATGTGTGACAATATGTGGGCAAAGTGCTACAAAATGTACAGGATTTTTAATGCAAAAATAAAGATATGGTAGAAATCTTACTCATGATAGAAAATAGCAATGTGTGTGTATGCATATGTATTCTTGCATATATTATATATTCACATTTAACAGATATATACATACACATGTATGTGTATTGTAAAAATATAAATGTATCTATACATGTATTTGAGTTCTGTTTTCTTTTCTCTTATCATTAATCTCCTAAGGGAGGTGGTAAGTTGTAGAAAAAGTGTGGCTCAAAACTAAAAGGAAAAATGGTAAATGAAAGAGTCTTCTTTTCAATCTAAGGAAGGATTCTAATGAATACCAAGTGCAATATAAATATACCTTTTAAAAGAATGGGATTCATTCTACCAACTCACCAGAATCCTGACAGCCTTTTAGAAGACAAAGACTTTCAGTCATGATTGACCTAGAACTAAAGAGAAAACCTCTGACCACATTCCACTACCAGGGCCAGCCTCCAAGTTCAGGCTGATGGCACCATTGCTTCAGAGCCAGAGATTTTAATGGTCTTAGAGAAAGATCAGCAACTCATAGGGTATGTGTATTTTTGATCACACCCTCAGTTTCAGCCCTTTCATCCTCAGACTCAGAGACTGCTCTGAAGCAATTGCTAGGCTGAGAGAATAGACTTCAATTATTTCATTTTATGAAGGTTAAAAAGGTTCTTGTAAATGACTGATGCAAATACTGGAAACCTAGTTAAAACAACTGGATACCAGATGGCAAAGGAAAGTGGTTTACTTACTGTAAAGTGTTACAGAGGAGGAGATCATTTACAAGAAGCAATTACACAAACAGCCATAAGTATCCAAGATCCCCTAAAAGGGGGGCAAGGATAGAAGCACAGCAATGGTAGTATATGTCTGTATTCTCACTTCCACAAAAATAATAATAATAATAATTTCCTTCAATAATTTGGTTGTTCATATTGCATTTTTTTCCTTCCACCTCCAATTACATTTCACTCCTAAAAAGGCAGGGCTGGATAGTCAGGCAGAAGAATTCTATATATATATACAAAAATGAGAGGATGATTTCAGTTTCTCTGCCTTTTAGTTTTCCCAGTTATTCTCCTGCAAACAAAAAATAAATATGAAAATATGCATGTTTCATCATCATACTCCAGAGTAGTCTTATAGTAAGCTCAGCTAATGCCAAGACCTGAGCATTAAACTCATTCAAGATACATTATACAATTGGCTATGTCTTTATCTCTCTGAACCATTTTAGAAATGACATGTAGTTCATAAAATGATGTGTACCAAGGCAGTTCATAGCATTTTATTTTTTTTTAATTATAAAGACATGAATCTGGCTCTTATTTATTCTCTTTCCAGGCCATTATCTACTGGAACCCATATTATTTAACTTTTTTTTTCTTTTTTCCTTAGGAAATTAATGATTCAAAAAATTTTAAATGAATTAGAATCAAAAAAGGTAATTGCATATGGAGCTATGAACAACTATGTGCTTTTCTTTTTTCCTATTACAGGGAGCTTTTTTTTTTTTTTTGCATAATTCAAATTTGGCACAATAGCTCCAGAAATGCACTTCTGCTTTTCTGATTCATCAGGTAGGTGGCACAGTGGATAAAAAGATGAATCTGTAGTCAGAAATACTTATCTGCATCAGTTCAAAACTGTCTTCAGATACTTGCCAGCTGTGAGACCCTGGCTAAGTCACTTACCCCTTTTTATTGCAATTCCTATCAATAAAATAAACTAGAGAAGGAAATGGCAAACCATTTCTGCATTTTTGCCAAGAAAATCCCAAATAGGCTCACAAACAGTTGGACACAATTAAAGCAACTAAACTACAGTTTGCCTTTATAGTATCACTCTACATCTCCATGCCCCTAACTACATCTTCCTTTCTCATCAAGAAAAGGGAAATAAAACCCTCATATTGTAATAAGTATAATCATACACAATAAATCCATGCATTTTCTTATTCTGAATATATTTATCTATTTTGTGATTCTAATTCATCATCTTGGTGCCAAGAAGTGGGAAACAGGATTCATCATCATTGTCTTGGAGTTATAATTGACCATTCTGCTAATTAAATTTCTTAAGTCTTTCATGTTGTTTTCTTTATATGATTGTAGCCAATATATAAATCTTCTCTCCTGGTCCTGCTCACTTCAGTTTTTTTTTTTTTTTTGATCATACAAGGTTTCTTTAAATCTCTTCTTTTTGACATTCTTTGTATCCCATTTGGACACTTTGCTTATTGTTCTATATCCATTCATTTAATTTGTTTTATAACCTCAGTTTTATGTACAAGTTATGTATTTTGCTTATTTAATTGTTTCTATCCTGTTTGATTAAGAATTTATCTCTTCTTACATCAACTGTTGCTGAGTGAAATGAGCAGAACCAGAAGATCACTATACACTTCAACAACAATACTGTATGAGGATGTATTCTGATGGAAGTGGAAATCTTCAACATAGAGAAGATCCAACTCACTTCCAGTTGATCAATGATGGACAGAAATAACTGCACCCAGAGAAGGAACACTGGGAAGTGAATGTAAATTGTTAGCACTACTGTCTATCTACCCAGGTTACTTATACCTTCGGAAGCTAATAATTAATGTGCAACAAGAAAATGGTATTTACACACATATATTGTATCTAGGTTATATTGTAACACATGTAAAACGTATGGGATTGCCTGTCATCGGGGGGAGGGAGTGGAGGGAGGGAGGGGATAATTTGGAAAAATGAATAAAAAAAAAAAAGAATTTATCTCTTAATCTTATGTAAGACACATATAACAAACTCCATTTGTAAAAATTTTAGACTATTATCTTTATTTTTTAAAACATATATTCATTTTAAATTCATTGTAGAATATGGCATAAGATGTTATATAAATCTAGCATCTGTAAGATTGCTATCCTTTTTTCCAGCAATTTTTTTTCAATTAGGGAACACTTTCCTGATTATTAATTTATAATTCTTTCTTCTCTAGTTCATTGTATTAATCTACTTTTCTATTTCTTAACCAGTAACAAATAGTTTTGATGATCTTGGCTTTAATATATAACTTGAGACCTAAGCATGCTATTTCCCCTTCATTTAATTTTTTCATGATTTCCTTTGATATTCTAGATCTTTTATTCTTTCAGATGAATTTTATTATTATTTTGTCTAGCTCTATGAAGCATTCATTTGAAAGGTTAATTGTTGGACTCTCAGTCCATAAATTAAAATTGATTCTTGTGTCACTTTTTATTGTATTCTCATACCCCAATCATGAACACAGAAGATTTTTATAGATATTTTTTCAGTTGTTCATTTGCTTAAGGAACATTTTGAAATCAATTATATGTAGGAATTTAAAAATTGGTAAGATTGACATCTAAATTTTATATAGTTTACACTTATTTTGTTTTTTTTAATAATTTCTATTGATATGCTTTAGGCAGTTCTTAATAACTATAAGCAGAGAAGTTGCCAAGTCATATTGATAAAGAGTCTTACTGAGTTATTTGAAATCATAGGTGAAGTATCTATTCCTAGCCCTTCTAGGCTTAATCAATCAACAAGTGTTTTTCCAAGTACTTAGCATATGCCAGACACTATGCTAAGCACTGGAGATACCCTTTCCCCCAAGAAAGGCAAAACATAGTCCCTGCTCTTAGGAATGAAAGGAATCCAGAATTTATTGAGTGCTTACCATGTGCTAGGCATTGTATTTGGTGATTTTTAAATATTATCTCATTTAGTCATCACCATAGGAACAAAATACTGTTTTTATTCCTATTTTATAATTGAAGAAAGTAAGACAAACAGAAGTAACTTGCACAGAGTCATACAACTAGTAAATTTTTGAGACCAGATTTGAACTTATTATTATTTTTCAGTCATTCAGTTATGTCCAACTCATTATGACTCCTTGGGTCATAACATCTCAAACTTTTCTATCTTCCACTCAAAGTGAATCCAAGTTCATATTTTTATTTCCAAAATTCCATTATCCCTTTCCCTTTTGCTTTCAATATTTCTCAATATTACAGTCTTTTCTAATAAGTTCCATCTTCCCATTGGGTGGTCAAAGTATTTAACTGACTGTATTATGTATCTGTAGATAGATTGATCAAGATATTGATGATGGATAGATATAGATATATACAAATATATGTACACATATGTTAACTCTATGTAGATAGAAATATACATAATGTAGATATATAAACATATATGTAATTTATGTGTATGTGTATGTAAATACCAGTTTTCAAAGTAGTACATTTTAAAACTGATTTTAAAAGAAAAAAATCTTTAAATCTTTAAAAAGAAAAAATGCTTGCTCCCTTGACCTTGGCTCCCTACATGTTTAAAACACATCATAATAAAAGTGAGTTTCCATCAAAGAAAATCTAGTCAATTTAAATAAACCATAATCATTACACAATGTAAAATGGATTTTACTGAAGTTTAAAAGTTCATGCTCTTCTAAGAATATTATCATAAAAGGGACTAAATTTGAGCTTTCTTTTCCACCTATATATTCTGTCTAACAATTTACTCAGAAAAAGTATTTCCTAAAAATGATTAATTTGTGTAAATTTGTATGTCAATATGATTATTGGAAGTTCTAAGCCAGGGCAATTCAGTGATGCAAGCTAAGGAATTAAAAAGCAAAAGGATACTAATGGACTGTAAAATGCAAGACAAAAATAACTTTCTTGATAACAAGATTAAATTATATGATTTTGAAGTAAGAAAAAACACAACTCTTTTACTCCATAATCACCCCAAATAGTCATAAATATTAATAGCTATGTGACCCTAGGCGAGTCATTTGTTTACCTCAGTTTCTTCTTCTGTAAAATGGAAGTTGCTGTGAGGATCAAATGAGTGATATATGCAAAACACATAACACAGTTCTTGGCACATAATTAAAGTTAGAGAAATGGTTATTTCCTTCTTCCCTCCTCCTTTTCATCATTTTCTCTTTCTCTTACTTTTACATGTAACCTAAACCAGGTTCTGAGTTGAACTCCAGAATTCACTCATACAATCAATATCTTAGTATTTTTGAGCCCACCTACCAAAACTGCTTCCACTCCTCAGAAGGATTATGATACCCAATACTGGCCCCTATATAAACCTTTTCTGAGGGGCTGCACCCTTCTTCTCTGGAAGTTGGATGAAGATTTTCCTTTGTCTTCAACCAGGGAGTAAAGTTTACCATTAAATTAGCCAAAAGATTCCTCCCCCTACCGAGGTGAATTCCCATTTAACTACAATTTTATCTCATTTAAAAAAAAATGCACTTAAAAAAATTAAATAAATAAATAAACAAATGAATAAATGTACCTACTAACAACCCCAAAATGTTGTCATTCAGTCCTTCTACCAAAGAATTCTCTGCAACATCTTTAAAGAAAAGAAATATAATCATCAAGAGGAACTGGACCATTTCCCAAAGATTGATATATTCTTCTGTGAGACCAGAAACCTCAAGGCTCATGTGACTTTACATAGAGGATGAAATAAAGAAGGGCTGGGTATGAGTGACTGGGAGTGTGTTTAAAGGAAATGTATCCACTATGATCATATAAATACTCCTTAAAGATGAACTACCCAATGCCCCATCCCACCTGATGGAAAAGCACTATTGACCACTACAACAAAGAATCATGGTGTCCTTCAGCATATTGATACATCAAATCACCAATATTTGCTCTTCTCATGATATCACCAACTTATACATGGGCCAATTTAGTATATCAGAAAGTCTGTG
Organism: Sminthopsis crassicaudata; assembly: GCF_048593235.1. Taxonomy (NCBI): domain Eukaryota; kingdom Metazoa; phylum Chordata; class Mammalia; order Dasyuromorphia; family Dasyuridae; genus Sminthopsis; species Sminthopsis crassicaudata. The sequence goes on along the minus strand of NC_133619.1, from coordinate 264,902,800 downwards.
AGGTCTCTAATGGGTTTTAACTTGCCCTTTAAAAATCTTTATACTGTAGAAGACATAATAAACATTCTTACATTAGATTTAACATCAAAATAGGGAATCTTAGATTATAAGATTCTATTTTCTACATGTCCTAGACCACAAAGTCTGACACATATCAATATAAATAAAAATCAGTTCTGCTCTATCTGTCAAGATTCTCTCACAATCCAGCCACATAGTTCACAATCTGACCCACTGGGATAACTTGGAAGTATTCCCAACCTTCAGGGTATCCTGTGTTTTTGGATTATTGGCTTTTAAGGTCTAGTTGTGTATACCTTTCTCTTAACAGGTTTAACCATCAGTGAACTAGAAAAAATAGCATTTCTCAAGAATTATGTTGTCTTAAATAATCCATTTTGCAAAGAATTATGACCTCCTAAAGACCTTATGCTATCTGTTCTTTTGGAAAGAAGTTCTGAGAATATAAGAACAAAGCTATCATAACAACTCAGGGGAATGACAATCGAAAACTGTTTGCTAGATCTTCCAAGACTATTTACCCTGTTCTGAGCTCCACTTTAAAAAGACACACTTATGAATGACTTGGTAAATTGGAGACATGAAAACACCCAAGTGGACAACAAGGGTTCTTTAAAATTGTAGAGCAAAATAAGTCTGAGATTCTTTTTTAGTCTATAGGGGAAGCAAATTTTAGTTTCTGGAATTATTTGGATTCTCTTCAACAACTGTATTCCTCAAATGAATGGATGCCCATCAATTGGAGAATGGTTGGGTAAATTATGGTATATGAATGTTATGGAATATTATTGCTCTGTAAGAAATGACCAGCAGGAGGAATACAGAGAGGCTTGGAGAGACTTACATGAACTGATGCTGAATGAAATATGCAGAACCAGGAGATCACTATACACTTCAACAACAATACTGTGTGAAGATATATTCTGACTGAAGTGGATATCTTCAACATAAAGAAGATCTAATTCAGTGCCAGTTGATCAATGATGGACAGAAAAACTAAACCCAGAGAAGGAATTGAGTGGGGAATTGAGTGTAAAATGTTTGCACTATTGTCTTTCTACCCAGGTTACTTATACCTTCGGAATCCAATTCTTACTGTGCAACAAGGAATTTGGTTTTATACACATATATTGTATCTAGGTTTTACTGTAAGATATGTAAAACATATGGGATTGCCTGTCATCTAGGGGAGGGAGTAGAGGAAGGGAGGGTAAAATTTGGAAAAATGAATACAAGGGATAATGTTGTAAAAAAAAAATCAAATTTGATTATTAATACGGTCAATTATACTAATAGTTTTCCTAATATTAAACCAGCCCTACATTCCTGGTATAAATCCTACTTAATCATAGTGTATTATCCTGGGGATGATTTTCTGAAGTCTTTTTGCTAATATCTTATTTAAGATTTTAGCATCAATATCCAGTAAGGAGATTGGTCTATAGTTTTCTTCCTCCGTTTTCAACCTACCTGGTTTAGGTATCAGTACCATGGCTGTGTCATAAAAGGAGTTTGGTAGGACTCCTCCATTCCCTATTTTTTCAAATAGTTTATATAACATTGGGGCTAGTTGTTTTTTAAATGTTTGGTAGAATTCACATGTAAATCCATTTGGTCCTGGGGATTTTTTCCTGGGCAGTTGATTAATAGCTTGTTCTATTTCTTTTGCTGAAATGGGACTATTTAAGCAATTTACTTCCTCCTCTGTTAATCTGGGAAGCCAATATTTTTGGAGGTAGTCATCTATTTCACTTAAGTTATCAAATTTATTGGCATAAAGTTGGGCAAAGTAACTCCTTATTATTGCTCTAATTTCCTCTTCATTTGGTGGAAAGATCCCCCTTTTCATTTTTAAGACTAACAATTTGATTTTCCTCTTTCCTTTTTCTGATCAGATTTACAAAAAGTTTATCTATTTTATTGGCTTTTTCATAAAACCAACTCTTAGTTTTATTTATTAATTCAATAGTTTTTTGTTTTGTTTTGTTTTGTTTTACTTTCAATATTATTGATTTCTCCTTTTAATTTTAGAATTTCAAGTTTAGTATTTGGTTGGGGATTTTTAATTTGGTCTTTTTCTAGCTTTTTAAATTGCAGGCCCAGTTCATTGATCTTTTCTTTCTCTATTTTATTCAAGCAAGCTTCTAAAGATATAAAATTTCCTCTCATTACCGCTTTAGCTGCATCCCACAGATTTTGGTATGATGTCTCATCATTGTCATTATCTTGGGTGAAATTATTAATTGTTTCTTTAATTTGCTGTTTCCCCCAATCATTAAGATGAGATTAATTAGTTTCCAATATTTTTTGGTCTATTTACCGCTAACTTCTTGTTGAATGTAGTTTTTATTGCATTGTGATCTGAGAAGAAAGCATTTATTATTTCCACCTTCCTGAATTTAATTTTGAGATCTTTATTTCCTAATATATGGTCAATTTTTGTATAGGTTCTATGAACTGCTTAAGAAGAAAGTATACTCCTTTCTATCACCATTCAGTTTTCTCCAAAGATCTATCATACCTAATTTTTCTAATGTTCTATTTACCCCCTTAATTTCTTTCTTATTTGTTTTGTGGTTTGATTTATCTAGTTCTGATAGTGCAAGGTTGAGATCTTCCACTATTATAGTTGCTGTCTATTTCTTCTTGCAACTCTCTTAACTTCTCCCTTAAGAAGTTAGATGCTATACTACTTGGTGCATATATGTTTAGTATTGATATGGCTTCATTATCTATGGTACCTTTTAGCAGGATATAGTTTCCTTCCTTATCTCTTTTAATTAGATCAAATTTTGCTTTTGCTTGATCTAAGATAAGGATGGCCACCCCTGTTTTTTTTTTTTACTTCACTTGAAGCATAATAGATTCTGCTCCAGCCTTTTACTTTTACTCTGTATGTATCTCCCTGCTTTAAATGTGTTTCCTGTAAGCAACATATTGTATGGTTCTGACTTTTGATCCAGTCTGCTATCCGTCTCCGTTTGATGGGAGCGTTCATCCCATTCATATTTACAGTTAAAATTACTAATTCTGTATTTCCTGCCATCATAGTATCCCCTGATTATGCTTTTTTCATTGTCCCCCCTGAACCTCTTCCCCAGTATTAAACATTTGGGGCCCCACTTGTGACGCACAGCCCTCCCTTTTTAGTATCCCTCCCCCCTCCATTTAAGTCCCTTCCCCTTTCTTGTACTCTTCCCTTACTACTCTTTTCCTTTTCCCTTTTCCTCTCCCCCCCTTTTAATGAGGTGAGAGAATTCTCTGAAAAACAAAGATGTCAGTTATTTCCTGTGAATTCTTTATCTTTTCCATTTCAAATTTTAGGACGTTACTCTCTAGCATAGCTTCTCTTTCCTTTGCCCATTTATCTTCTAACTCTCTTTTCAGGTCTTTAATAGTCTCTTCTAGGAGAGAGTTATGTAATGGGGGGCAAGTAACATTCCCCTTCAGGGTATTATCTGGAGATATGTCTCCTCAGGGTTAGAGATCCGCTCTTTTTCTATATAGAAGCTGTCAATTGTTCTCTTCAATTTCTTACTCATTTTTAAAACCTGTGGGGTCTGCTTTCTCAGTAGGGGGTTACCAGCTTCCTCTACAGAACAGAGATATGGAAGGCAGCTGTCTTGTGAAGGGCGTGGAAAAGGTACAAATGTGTTCTGGGAGAGAGTTCCCCCTCACCACGCAGTGGAAGTGATTCAGAGCTGGGCTGCAGGTGTGCCCAGTGAAGAACCCCCGCTGTGTAGCCTAGCTACTGCCCTAAGGCTAGAGGCTGAACAGTGAAAAGGTCACAACCCCAGGCCAAAGATCCCCATGGGGCCTTGGATATTAGCAGCTGACCGGCAAATAGCCCCAAGTCTCTGCCTTGGAAGCACAGTCACTGTTGTGGGAGTTCTGCTTCTGTGGAAGTTCCACTGCCTTGGGCCGAGCCCCCCACTGTGAGATTAGAGGATGCCCTGGGCTGTGTCTCCCCCCCCCACTGCCTTGCAGGTTCTTAATTGTCCCAAGGACAGCAGAAGGCTTGCTGCAATTTGTGCTGTCTCACTTCTGGTTTGGGGTAGCTATAGGCAGTTTCTGGAGGTTTTTTGTTTTTGTTTTTTAAGTGGCTTGACTTCTCTGATGGTCTGCTCTTTTGCAAGCAGAGTAGAGCTATCAGCCTATGCCAGAATCCTCTGTCTCAGTAGCTTTTCTAATCCCAGAGGCCTCTCCAGCCCAATCCTAACTTTATCCTAGCTTTATCTTTTTCCCCCTCCCTTCATTACAGACTTTTTCTGACAAAGTTCCAGATTCTCTTCAGCTGGTAAGTTGTGTTTCTAATCTTTGTGATTTTTATCAGTCCTGCGTTATTTTTGAGGCTGAATTAAATAGTTGGTATTGAGGGTAAGAGAGAGCTTAGAAGTTCGTGTGTATCTTCTCCACCATCTTAGCTCCAACATTCATTTTCAATGCACTACTACTCAATAAATGAAAAACTCAACAGTGTGATAAAGCAATCTTAAATTTGGAAAGTATTCTTGTATAAAGTGGTTGTTTTGCCTTTATTTGTCCTACTCTGTCCATCTCTATAGTGCTAGGTTTATTTCTGGCTTTCAGATTTTAAGAGATTTTAGAGATAAAATAAGTTGAGACTTGTTCAGAAGATGGTGACAAGCAAGGTAAGGGAAATGGAGACCAAATTACCTTCAAGTGAAGAAAATAGATCTTTTTTTTCATGTAGAAGTGATAAAAAGATTTAGAAGGAATATGATAACTGCCTTCAAGTATCAGAAGAATTATTATGTGGAAGAGTAATTAGATACTACACTTGATCTTAGCCAAAAGGCCGAGAAGCGATTGGAAGAGTAATTAGAAGAAGAAAAGGAATGATAAGTGAAAATTAATAAATACTTGTTGTCAATTTATAAGAGTGTAACATTGTTCAAGGTGAAAGCTCTTTATTTACATGAATTTTACACTGTCTTGAACAGCAGATTCAGATGTTAATAAAGGAAGACTCTTTATGCATTTCCTAAAGAATAAACTATCAATAGAATGAAGACAATACTGTAGGGGGAGGGGAAGAGGAGTGCAATTATTTTCTGAGTATTTTTTCAAAGTTCTTTGATTTTGACTTCAATAATTGCTCCTGCAAGATCAATGTGTCAAAATTTTAATTCTCCATTATGAAATTTCCTGGTACTTTATTATCTTTGCATGTATTTCATTCAAATAGGATCCAAACTCCTAAAAGGTAGGGACATTTTTTTTCTTTGTATCTCTTATGGACAGAAAAATGAACAATTAATGAGTGTTTGCTGATTCAAATAGATTAAAAATAGTTTACTCTCTATAGAAAAAGAATGAATGTGATATATTTGAGAATGTAACAGTTCTTTCTATAGTATTTTCAAATACATAACCTAAATTCCATTTCTTTAAGAATTTATTTTTAAAAGGATAGAAAATTTTATCCTAAGTTAATTTTTCTTGTTTCACTTTTATCAGTCTTATACTTACCTGTCCAGGGCCAGTTGCTATTATCTAATTAAACACAATCATTTCCCTTAATCAAAGAAAAGGTAAATTATTTATATCTTTCAGCCACTTTCTTATAATAATTTTTATGATGATAAATATAAACAAAAATTTTAGCAGTGTTTCAAATGATTTAAATTAAACCATAAAATTATTTTTTAGAATTATCTTACTCAAATCCTTGTAGAGTAATTAAAATATGGAATATTCTCGAAGAATTAGTTGCTGCTCTACTCATCATACAGATGTATTTAACAATGCTTCTAAAAATACTTATTGTTTTCCCATTAAGATTTTAAATGACATGTTGATATTTAATTTTTCCTTAGTTACAATATTTTATTGATTCAACATATAATAGCTATTTCAATTGAGAATCTTCTATTGATGAGGTCTTGCTAGGTGTGGTTGGCAGAGAAAGTTTGAAGTTCTGATAAGATTACTTACTGAGGCAAGCAGGCACTGATGAGAGTCAGTTCAGCCTTACAGTCCCACTTGTGGAGGTCTTGGGTAACCCCATCTTACTGTATCAGATCAGAAAGCCCAATTATATCAAATCACTAAAGTTAAATTTCTCTTAGAAATCTGTCTGTGGTCTATGCCATCTTTGCTGACCCTTTTGGGTTAGCCTACTATGATTCTCTTTTATGATGTCTTTTCTTCCATCTCTCCTCCATGCCTCATGGTGTCTTTCTCCTTGCTATAACAAGGGTGTAAAATTTTTCTATGAATTTAGCCTCCCAATCAATGGGTTACTTCCACTTCCTGACATATTCCCTTTCTCCTGCTTAATTGTGAGTTCCACCAGAGAACTATTCTATTCCCTTATTAATTATTAAAACTCTTTTCCTTGCTAATTATTTACTCTACTACATCTTTTTTTAACTTACCACTCCTGGTGGTACTTTATTTTTTTTAACCTCTTCATTTTCTCTGAAACTTCTCATCATAAATAGAAATACCTTTTTGCAAAGAGAAAGGCCATAGTGAATTCATCACATGATTGAATCTCAACACTGGTGTGTCTACACCAATCTCATCATTTGATGCTGGACTTTAATCTCATCACTAATGTACAAGGGATGGTAATATGTGTTGTTGCCATTTAGTCATTTGCTACTTACTTCTCCAATTCATTTTACAGATGATAAAACTGAGATAAGTAGGGTTAAATTACATGCTCATTTCACAGAGCTAGTATGTATCTGAGGCCAGATTTATACATGTCCTGACCACAGGGTCAGTACTCTATGTACTGTGTCACCTAGAAAATAAATAAGACATAGATCCTGCTTTACAAGTGTTGATAGGTAATGGGGTATAAAATATGGATACATGTGCATGCTTTAAAATCCAAAGTAGAGTATGAATATTCATAATTCATACAAAATAAGGATAATTACAGTCACAGGCAGACGAATCCCTTCTGATTGTGTGGAGATTGTATAGGAGATAACACTCCCATAATATAATTTTATGTCTAAAAGAAACTATACACTTATAATCCAATCCCCTTATTTTAGCAACTTTTTTTAAATGCTGAGGCCAAAGAAGTTATGTATCTTAATCTTACCTGCTTTCTCTATATTCCTTTGCCTTTCTGATTGCTCTTTCTTTTTTTGTCTGCATTGATGATGCACACAACTGAAACATCTGTGTATTACACACTAATGAGGCTTTCTGTAGGCTTTTTTTCTCTTTTCTTCTCTGGAAACATTCTTTTGATGATATTTTTAAAAATAAATATTCTATAATCATCTCAAGCTCAACAAATTTTAAAAGAACTAATTCCATTTCTGCCCAAATTCATCCATCTTCTTAACTTCCTTTTTTCTGCAGAGAACATCGTCATTCTTCCAGTTACCAAGTTCACTATATCAGAGTCATCTTTGAACTCGCACTTTAACTTAACTCCAATATTGTAAATCCCATATCATTTCTTTTTTTATTAAAGCTTTTTTTTATTTTCAGAGCATATTCAGGGACAATTTTTCAACATTCACTCTTGCAAAACCTTGTATTCCAATTTCTCTCCCCTTCTCCCCACCCTCTCCCCTAGATGGTAAGCAACCCAATATCAATATCATTTCTTCTGGACTACTTGATCAACTTATATTCATTCTCAAAACAGATTCGAAGTTAATTGCCACCTCAAATGTTAAGAGCAATTGCACTTCCAACACTATTTAATTATTGCTCATAAACCTCCACCAAGTTCTTTAATAGTCATACCAATATACTCAAAGAGCCATTAGTAAAGATGCAGAATAAAAAGGCACTCAGCTGAGCTCTCACAACATTCCTCTCCAAATATCTTTAAAATAACAATTTAAACCAAATTCTGGAGACTGAAGAAAAATTCAGATTGAAATATTTTTCCAGCCCAACAAATTAGGAGATGACAAAGAAAGATCTCTGACATAGGGTAGAGGCTGACCTGGAAATCATGTGAATGAAATACCAGTGATGGAACTAGGCAATAGTGACAGAAGCAGCAGCAGAAGCAGTAGCAGCTTGAGGACCTGATATCTACTCAGAAACATTACAGGGGACCTCTATGCTAGCATGGGGATCAGGAAAAATGATTTTGGACAATTCCACTGCCTATTTCTTGTTTATAGTTCAATAGTTAAGAGGAACATTTTCCTCTTCCTCTTTCATCTTCCTTTTTTTTTTTTTTTTTGACATTTCAGTAAAAATTTAATTGCTGCCATGTGGATATACAGGTCTTTAAAAAAAAAAAAAAAAACACCTCTTTCCTCTTCCTAAGAGGAGCAAGTCTTGAGGGACAGTTTCACTTCTGGCATGAATCATCTGGGACCCTGAGGAACAGTATGGTTTCCAGTCCCAGGGGAAGAGAGATCATGAGGAGCAATATCCCAAAGGATCAGTTGGCCTTGCCAAGATAAAGACAAGAATATAGACTAAGAGAGGTAAAGATAACCTCTCCCTAGATCACATTAATTTGAAAACACCAAAAATCCCAAACCCCCAGAATTTGCTGTGAAAACATTAATGTGAAAAACCTTGAAGCTTGATACAATGTGCCTCCTTGCTCCATGCCAAGAAAAGATTGCAAAATTAGTATGCATTTCCAAATTAAGAAATATCATAGAAAAATGAGCAAAAAACCCCAAAACTAAATAAAAAAAACTGATATAGTGAGTGGGAAAATTCTGACAAACTACAATGTAGTACAAAAACTTTAATCCAAGTCTCAGAGGACAATGAGAATTGAACACAAATCCAACAAGAATTTTTGAAAGAATGAAAAAAAATTACTTAAATCAAATGAGAGAAGTAGAAGAAAAATTATGTGAAGAAATAGAAAGAAAGAAAGAAAATTATGAAAAGGCATAAAAGAGGCACCAAAAATACTGAAGAAAACAACATCTAAAAAGCAGAATTGAATTAATTAAAAAATAGGTACAAAGGATCTTTGAAGAAAATGATTCATTCAAAATAAAAATTGAAGGTGGAGCCAAGATGGCAGAGTAGCAGGGGTTTTTGTCTGAGCTCTTCCTGCGTTCACTCAGATCAACACCAGATTAAGTCTCTGAATGGGTTTTGGTGAGACAGAACCCACAAGTATTAGGAATGTAAAAAATTACCAGCAGAAAATGTTTTGGAAGAACTCCAGGAAAGGTCTGTCTCAACTGGGCAGTGGAGAGAGAGGTTGCAGACCAGCATTGCACAGTGCAGTGCGGAACAGGAAGATACAGAGAGAGAGGCTTCAGTGCACTAGAGGAAACTAGTGGGAGGCTCATAGCCAAAATAAGCCAGTGTTTTTTTACTCTTTCATGGTTCAGAAGCCAATGGATCAGCAGAATAACTGTGAGACCTCCAACAGCAACTACAGAAGGAAAATAATGAGCATGTGAACCCCAGCATAACACAACTTAGCCAAGCCCACCAAGCACAGTAAAGAAGCTTGAAATACTGGCCCTAGGACAATGTGAACCTGTTGTGGCCTGTAGAGGAAGCTTAGCACAATATCTCCTTAACCCTAAGAGCAGACCTCAATATTTAAAAATGAGCAGAAAGGTAAAAAAAACTTTGACCTCGGGTAGCTTTTATGTAGACAGGAAAGAACAGATGTTAAACTCTGAGGATATTAAAAGCAAGGCATTTCCAGAGGAAGCTCCAAAAAGTTATATTAGTTGGTGTCCATCTCACAAGGTTCTCATGGAAAAATTCAAAAAAGATCTTAAAAGGAAATTTGAAGGAAAATGGGGAAAGGAAATGAGCTCTTTGGAAAAGGAAACAGAAATTTTCTCAAGAAATCTTAGAGTTTTGGTGAAATGGAAAAAGAAAGCAATTCCTTTAAAATCATGATTTCTGAAATGGGAAAACAAATCCAATGAACAAAGCAAGTCATTTAAAAGTTCAATTGGCCAAATGCAAAAGGAGATTAAAAAAAAAAAAACTGAAGATAATAATTTACTAAAAATTATAACTGAACAAATTGAAGCAAATGACTCAAAGAGAATCAAGAAATAATCAAATAAAACCAAAAAATAATAGAAAAAATAGAATAAAATATAAAATATCTCATTGGAAAAACAACTGACCTGGAAAATAGATCCAGGAGAGACAATGTAAGAATTATTGGACTTCCTGAAAAGCACAATGAAAAAAAGAGCCTAGGCAACATCTTTGAAGAAATCTTCAAGGAAAACTTCCCTACTGTCCTATAACCAGAGGGTAAAATAACCATTGAAAGAATCCACGAATATCCTTCTGAAAGAGACCCCAAAGAATAATATAGTTAAATTCCAGAATTATTAGATCAAGGAGAAAATACTGCAAGCAGTCAGAAAGAAGCACTTTAAAAAATAAAGGAGCCACAATCAGGATTACCCAGGACATAGGTACTTCTGCATTAAAGGATCAAAGGGTTGGAATATTATATTCTTGGGGCAAAGGAACATGACTGCAGTCAAGAATCAAATATCCAGTAAAACAAAGCATTATCTTTCAGGGGAAAAGATTATTAAATAAACCATTGTAATCACATATAAGTCTACCTGCATTGACAAACCCAGGAATTATATAAACATAATTACAAAAACTTAGTTTTCACATAATTAAAAAAAATTACTTTTCACACAAAGATAAATCTGAACATCTGCAGAAACAATAACTACTCCTGGGTAGGCCAAGACAATATAACAAAAATAACAATTCTGCCAAATTAATTTACTTATTCAGTGCAATATCAAATTACCAAAAAGTTATTTCATAGCACTAAAAAAAAATAATAGCATGATCCATATGGAAAAACAAAGAGTCAAGAATATGAAGGAAATCAAGAATTCTGGGAAGATGATAGATTACATTGATAAATTCCATATTTCCCCCGCAAATACAACAAATTTGTGCCTCAGAGCAAACATAGACTGGTGAAGAATCTAGAAGACTTGGGGCAGAAAAAGAGTCCTGCAGGTAAAATCTGAGAAGATCTAAAGAAAAACATGTGGAATGCAAATATCTCTGGGCTGGCTCCACAGAAACATCAAGTGAGGAGCCCCAGGAAGAGCTGGGTTGGGCTGAAACCTTAGCAGGAAGACCTGAAACTTATACTTCCTGTACTGTTTGTGGACTGCCAATCACCACCTCAACAAGATCCTTTGTGGAAAACACATAGGGATATTATTGCCAAATTTCAAAACCCCCAGATCAAAGAGAACTTTTTTTTTTTTTAATCAATCTCTCCTTTTTGTTTGTTTGTTTGTTTGTTTTTTATAGCTTTATATTTACAAGATATATGAATAGGTAATTTTTCAGCATTGGCAATTGCAAAACCTTTTGTTCCAATTTTCCCTCTTCTTCCACCCACCACTTCCTCCAGATGGCAGGTTGACTGATACATGTCAAATATGTTAAAGTATAAGTTAAATACAATATATGTATACATGCCCAAATAGTTATTTTGCTGCATAAAAGGAATCATACTTTGAAATAGCATACAATCAGGGGCAGCTAGGTGGAGCAGTAGATAGAGAACCAGCCCTGAATTCAGGAGGACCAGAGTTCAAATCTTGTCTCAGACACTTAACACTTCCTAGCTGTGTGACCCTGGGCAAGTCACTTAACCCCAGCCTCAGGGAAAAAAAAAAAAAAAACAATAAATAGAATACAATTAGCCTATGAAGGAAATAAAAAATGCAGGCAGACAAAAATATAGGGATTGGGAATTTTATGTAGTGTGGTTCATAATCATCTCCCAGAGTTCAAAGAGAAATTTTCACAAGAAACAAGAAAAAAACAAACAAAAAAACAACTCAAATATACTGGAGCTACAATTAGAATTATGTAAGAATTAAGTCTTACATAATTCTAATTGTAGCTCCAGTATATTTGAATAAACATAATAAAAGACCTCAGGTCCTGATATCATATCTACTAAAAAGCAAAATAATTATGCCTGGACAAAAATTATCATATGCAGCAAAATTATCTATAATATTGAATGAGAAAAAATGGACATTCAATGAACTTGTAGATTTTCAGGACTTTCTATCAACCAAATCTGAACTCAATAGAACATTTAATATATAAAAGCCAATATCAAAGATGAATTTCAAGAAATTCAACATGACCAAATTGTTTATGTTTTTTCAAATGGGAAATGTATATCATATGTTTAAGACTGACATCAACAATTACAGTAGCTCAAAGGAAAGATTGGGGTAAGGTAAAAATAGAAATCATGTTGTACAAATTAGGTGCAGAGGAAGAACAGACACAGAGGGATTTGAGTGGGGAGGCAGGCTCATAGTTCTGAAAATCTATTCACATCAGCAATGGGTTAAATAGGTAATACTACATGTATATCATGAAGGGTATAATACCCTCCAAAATCTGTAAAGTAATAAGGGAAGAGGGATGGACGGATGGAGCAGCAAAGAGCAGAGAAGAAGAAAAGGGAAGGATCCATAGATGGGGAAGGTTAAGTAATAATAAGGCAAGTTAAGGAGCAGAATTAAAGCAAAGAGTCAGCAGGGATAAGAAAAGATGTGTGTGTGTGTGTGTGTGTGTGTGTGTGTGTGTGTGTGTGTGTGTGTAGGTGTGGGGCAGTGTGCATGTGTGAATGTGTGGTTTATGTATATATTTACATATGTATACATAAATATATCCTTTCTTGACTATAGTCTGCTTGGGGGTAGAGGTAGGAATGAAAGGGGGAAGAAAGAATAAAGTTTTTTTTTTTTAAAAAGCATGCAGTAGAGAACAAACAACAATTTAGAAGGAAGTACAGAAAAAAAATGGATAATTGAATATAATTTCTTCTACTAATATATATACTTTCTTAAACTAATTATTTGCTGTTACATATTTTCAATCCTCCCTGATGTACTGCTAATCATATGACAATGTACTATTTTGTTTTGTTTTCTTTTCTTTTTCTGTTTTTTTTTTTAAAGAAAAAATATGAAAGAAATCAATGGGGGAGAGGAGGTATGTGAAAGAAAGATTAGCAGTACAGGTTTCAAATTATATTACAAAGTACTAATCATGTAAACAATCTGGTACTGACTAATTGTAGAGGGCTTGTATTCAATAAGTCCATGAATAGCAAGAGTCCAGTGCTGGTAGTACTTGACACCTGCTCTCTGTTAGGGTGAACCATTCAAACTATTGGCTCACTATTTTCCTAACAATGAATTATAAAGACATACTTGATAAATTTAGAATAATCTTGATGGAGAATGCATGCCACAGGAACAAGACATTTTAACCCCTTAACAATGAATTAAAGACATACTTGAGGTAAATATATTAGTATGATAAACTCTGCTATTTATTACTCTGTTTTAACAAGTACTTTGATATTGATAAAATCACAATTATTCTGTTGGTATTGATGAGCGTCACAACTATGCTATTTACAATTCGGTGATGATAAGTACTTTGGTATTAATAATTCACATAATTTAATTTTAATAATTTTATTAAATTTACTTTTATCATTAATCATGTCAAAGTTATTAATTATTTAATGATCAGTTAATACTATTTATCATTATTAACATTTAATTAACTATTAAGGATTATTGATTATTAATAATTTAATTATTGATGAATTATTAATTAATAAATAATGAACTTGATAAATGATGATTTAATAATTAATAGTTAATGTGGATACTGGAATTCAAAGTATGGATTGTGCATTAACTTTGGAAGGTATGTGATGCCACCTGAATATAGATAGTAACGTTGTAAAACTAGCCTAAAAGGTATAAACCCTGCATTCAGATTAATAAATGAAGATTGCAAAGCATATATTCTGTCTGGCCTCAGATATTTATTCACACTCTCAGTATTCACTGGAGCTGGACTACAACAATTAATAGAGTGGTGAATCCATGGAATATAAAATAGTCAATGATCATTGTAACGTGTTGTAATTATTCAGTTGTTTTTATTGTGTCCAATTCTTTGTGGCCCCTCATTCAGGGTTTTCTTGGCAGAAATTCTGGAGTAGTTTGTCATTTCCATCTTCTGCTCTTTTTTATAAATGAGAAAATTGAAGCAAACATTGCCAAATGACTTGCCCAAAGTCAAGGAGCTAGTGTTTCTTTCTGAAGTCATAAATTTGAATTTGGGAAGATGAATCTTCCTGACTTCAGGCATGGCACTCTACCCACTGTGCCACCTAGCACTTGATCAAGAAATCCAAACTTTTGAAGTATGAACTCAATATTTGAAATCAACTGCTACAAAAAGTGGGAAAGAAGTTTGAGAGAAAATAAACATAGAACAACACTTCACATTATATATGATAAAGGAAAATGCTTAATTGATTTAGATATAAAAGCTGATATCATATGTAATTTGGGGAGTATTGAAAAAATATACCTTTCAGATATATGGATAAATGAAGAGTTTAATAATTAAAGAAAACATGGAGAGTACTATAAATACTATAGATAATTTTAATCATATAAAAAGATTTTGCACAAACAAAACTAATGCAGTTAAAAGGAAACAGGAAAGTGAGGGAGAAATTTTTATAACAAGCTTCTTTGGTAAAGGCCTCATTTCCCAAATATATAAGGAACTGAGTCAGATTGATAAAAATAATAGCCATTCCTCACTTCATAAATGGTCAATGGATATTAACAGGTAGTTTTCAAAAGAAGAAATCACAAAGCTATCAATAGTCATATAAGAAAATGCTCTAAATCAATAGTGATTAGAGAAATGTAAATTAAAACAACTCACATACCCACTTCATACAAGTCAGATTGGCTAACATGACAGAAAAGGAAAACAATACATGCTAGATGGAATGTGGGAAAATTTGCACACCAGCACATTGTTGGTGGAGTTGTGAACTAGAGAATAATTTGAAAGTACACCAAAAGACTATAAAATTATGCATACTCCTTAAACCTGAAATACTGGTACTAAATCTGTATCCCAAAAATATTTATAAAAGTTCTTTTTGTGGTAGCAAAGAAATGGAAACTGAGGTGATACCTCAATTGGGGAATGACTGAACAAGTTGTGATACATGATTGTAATAGAATTATGCACAGGTATAATTGATATCAAATTGCTTGCCTTCTCAAGAATCAGTGAGAGGGAGGAAGAGATATTTAAATTCAATTTTAATAGCATTATTTTAAAATATATATTAAAAATAACAAAATTAATAAAAGAATAATTTTAAAATACAAAAAAAATGCAAATAAGAAAAAAAAGTTTGGATTTTTAAGGTTGTCCTGCAGACAAGGGAGCTGTTTGGATCTTTCTGAATAGGATACTGTCATGGTCAGGACTGTGCTTCAGAAATACCAGTCTAATAGTATTCTGAAATATGGTGTGTGTGTGGGGGGAAGAACTGTGAGTCATAGATTTTTATTGAGATGTTATTGCAAGTCCTGACAAGAGTAAACAACTGCTTGAACCTGGGAAGGTAAGAAGAAGCTAGCAGTTATTTTTTAATGAACTTAAAGGCTAAGAAATCAGACAAGTTAGGAGGTGAACCAGGACAAAGCAGTCAGCAAAAACACAAAAATAAAAAAAACCAAAACACCCAAGTTATATAGTATCTAGGAGATAGCAATATCACATGTTTCAGAGAATTTAAGAACGATGGTAATAATAATAAAAGATATAGATATAGATAATTTTAAGGTTTGTAAGATACTTTTCAAGTATCTAAAAAGCATCATAATATTTGTCAGTTTAAAAGTCATTGGGAATACTGGTTGGATCAGATTGAAGTGAGGGAGATGCTTTGGAAGGGATTGAAAAGGGAGTAGTAAGTGAGAAAATAAAGGCAGGAATATAGACGATTCTAGAAGTTCACTGTGAAGGAGAGAAAACAGAAGGGAAAATAGTTTGCGGGAATGGCAGGATCAATTAAAACATTTTTTAAAGTTTGGGAGAGATTTTGGTATGTTTGTAAGCAATAATAAATATCCAACAGATCAAGAATACTTAAAAATTAGGGACAAAATGTTGTATCATTTTCCTGGGTCAAGCATCAGTGAGGAAAATCTAGAGATTTAAGTTTGGAATTTGAATTTAATATGTTATTCAAATAATATCATTTAACAACAAAAAAGTTTATTATATAATAGCATGGAAATAACATTCAACAGGGATACAGTTACCTCTTCTCAATGAAACTACAGATTCAGTCTGTATTCCTATATGAATGAAGAAAATGAGAAGTAACTTAAACACAGGTTGTAAACATAGAGCTGAGCTGTGAACTCAGGTCTCTTAAATGTCAGATCAAGTGATCTTTCTGCCCTATCAAACTGAGACTTAGAAAGGTTAAGAGTGATTTTGGATCTCAATCGTGTTCCACTTTACCCTATTTGGTGACTGTCCAGACCCTTTTCTCAGTGTTTCCCATTTGGAATCTTTAATTTTTACTAATCATTGAGAGATTCCACTTTTACTTCTTGGTCAGATTTTAGAATATTTCAGGATAACTTTTTAATGAAAATTTCTGATCATCCTGTCTGTACACTGACTTCTATATATATTCCAGCTTATGGGAAGCCAGATATCCTGTGAAGAAGAAAAGGTCTTGCATTTTCATAGTTGCGATAGAAAACTCAAGTAATAAAGTAATTGTGATGTCAAAATATGAATGATAAAAATATGAATAAATTAAATATTTCATTAAAATCTTTAAAAATGTGTTCATATGTTACTTTATGTTATTGTATATTATACATGTGATTTTATTAAATTGTTTATATTAATATATATTTTGATATTTGCTTTTTATTGTTTATATTGTTCATAATATTTATCTTTAGTTAATGTTTAATGTCTATCTTTAACTTCACTCCCAAAATTCACTTCTATGGGACTTATGCTTTATTGGTGGAGATGAATGCCTTATCCTATATGAGAAATTGGACAGAATTGGAGAGAGTGTAGAATTCTAATCTTCTGGTCTTTGATTTCCTTGGAGCACATTTGGTTTCCAAAAGTACTGGTAGTCATCATCATGTCCCTGTTCTTAGCTTCTTACCCTATTTTATGGAAGAGTTCAGTTCATTCATATTCATAATTATGATTATCAGTCCTGTATTTCCCTAAATCCCACATCCTCAGTCCATGTGATGTTCCACCTCTGTCTACTCCAGGGACAGATACAGTTCTCAGTTCTCAAGAGTTACAGATATCCTTTTCCAATCTAGGGATATATATATGTATATATATATGTCTATATATATATATATATATTCCTTTATTTATCTTTCTATGCTTCTCTTGTATCCTGTATTTGAAGATTAAATTTTCAGTTTGGTTCTATTTTTTTTCCATAGAAATAATTGAAAGTCTAGTACTTCATGGAAGATCCATTGCCTCCCTTGAAAAATAGTGCTGAGTGTCACTGGGTAGTTAATTCTTGGTTGAAAATTCAGGTCCTTTGTCTTCTGGAATATGGTATTCCAGTCCCTCCAATTCTTTATTGTAAATGCTGCCAGATCCTGACTATTGCTCCTTGATTCTTGAATTGCTTTTGTCTGGCACCTTTTCTGTTTCTAGAATATCAGGGCAGTTTTCCTTAATGATCTCTTGAAAAATGATATCCTGGCTCTTTCTTTGGTTATAGACTTCAGGGAAGCCAATAATTTTAATTGGCTCTTCTGGACATATTTTTCTTCTTTTTTTCCCCTGAGGCAATTGGGGTTAACTGAATTGTCCAGGGTCACACAACTAGGGAGTATTATGTATCTGAAAACAGATTTGAACTCAGGTCTTCCTGACTTCAAGGCTGATGCTCTATGCCCTGTACCACCTAGCTGCCCCTGAATCTATTTTCATGTCAGCTGTTTTTCCAATAAGATATTTTACATTTTCTTTGATTTTTTTCCATTTCTTTTAGTTTGTTTCTCTGATTTTTGATGCCTCACAGGGTCATTAGCTTTAGTTAGCACTGTTCTAGTTTTTAAAGTGTTTTTCTTCAGTTACCTTTTGTATCTCTTTTTTCATTTAATTAATTCTATTTTTCAAGATGATGTCTGCTCCAGTGCCTTTTTTTTGCATTTAGCTTATTGTGTTTTTTTAAATTAATTTTATAAATATAACATTTTTTTGACAGTACATATGCATAGGTAATTTTTTTTTTTTACAACTATCCCTTGTACTCCCTTCTGTTCCGAATTTTTCCCCTCTTTCCCTCCACCCCCTCCCCTAGATGGCAGGCATTGCCATACATATTAAATATCTTATAGTATATCATAGGTACAATATATATGTGCAGAACCGAATTTTGTTGTTGTTGTTGTTGCAAAGGAAGAATTGTATTCGGAAGGTAAAAATAATCTGGGAAGAAAAAAAAATGCTCACAGTTTACACTCATTTCCCAGTGTTCCTTTTTTGGGTGTAGCTGATTCTGACCATCATTGATCAATTGGAATTGGATTAGCTCTTCTCTATGTTGAAGATATCCACTTCCATCAGAATACATCCTTATACATTATCATTGTTGAAGTGTATAATGCTCTCCTGGTTCTGCTCATTTCACTCAGCATCAGTTGATGTAAGTCTCTCCAAGCCTCTCTGTATTCCTCCTATTGGTCATTTCTTACAGAACAATAATATTCCATAACATTCATATACCATAATTTACCCAACTATTCTTCAGTTGATGGGCATCCATTCATTTTCCAGTTTCTAGCCACTACCAAAAGGGCTGCCACAAACATTTTGGCATATACAAGTTCCTTTCCCTTCTTTAATATTTCCTTGGGATATAAGCCCAGTAGCAGCACTGCTGGGTCAAAGGGTATGCACAGTTTGATAACTTCTTGGGCATAATTCCAGATTGCTCTCCAGAATGGTTAGATTCTTTCACAACTCCACCAACAATGCATCTGTGTCCCAGTTTTTCCATAGCCCCTCCAACATTCATCATTATTTGTTCCTGTCATCTTAGCCAATTTGACAGGTTTGTAGTGGTATCTCAGAGTTGTCTTAATTTGCATTTCTCTGATCAATAGTGATTTGGAACACTCTTTCATATGAGTGGAAATAATTTTAATTTCATCATCTGAAAATTGTCTGTTCATATCCTTTGACCATTTATCAATTGGAGAATGGCTTGATTTCTTATAAATTAAAGTCAATTCTCTGTATATTTTGGAGATGAGGCCTTTATCAGAACCATTAACTGTAAAAATGTTACTTCCCTTCTAATCTTGTTTGCATTAGTTTTGTTAGTACAAAAGCTTTTTAATTTGATGTAATCAAAATTTTCTATTTTGTGATCAATAATGATCTCTAGTTCTCCTTTGGAAACTCCTTCCTCCTCCACACATCTGAGAGGTAAACTATCCCATGTTCCTCTAATTTATTTATGATCTCGTTCTTTATGCCTAAATCTTGGACCCATTTTGAACTTATCTTAGTATGTGGTGTTAAATGTGGGTCCGTGCCTAGTTTCTGCCATACTAATTTTCAGTTTTCCCAGCAGTTTTTGTCAAATAATGAATTCTTATCCCAAAAGTTGGGATCTTTGGGTTTGTCAAACACTAGATTTTTATTCACTATCTTGCCCTGTGAACCCAACCTATTCCACTGATAAACTAGTCTATTTCTTAGCCAATACCAAATGGTTTTGGTGACTGTTGCTTTATAATATAGTTCTAGATCAGGTACAGCTAGACCACCTTCATTTAATTTTTTTTCATTACTTCCCTTGAAATTCTCGACCTTTTGTTGTTCCATATGAATTCTGTTGTTATTTTTTCTAGGTCATTAGAATAGTTTCTTGGGAGTCTGATTGGTATAGCACTAAATAAATAGATTAGTTTAGGAAGTATTGTCATCTTAATTGTTTTCGCTTGGCCTATCCAAGAGCATTCAATGTCTTTCCAATTATTTAAATCTGACTTTATTTTTGTGGCAAGTGTTTTGTAATTTTGCTCATATAATTCCTGACTCTCCTTTGGTAGATATATTCCCAAATATTTTATACTATCGACAGTTATTTGGAATGGAATTTCTCTTTGTATCTCTTGCTATTGGATTGTGTTGGTAATGTACAAAAATGCTGAGGATTTATGTGCATTTATTTTGTATCCTGCAACTTTGCTAAAGTTCTGAATTATTTCTAATAGCTTTTTAGCAGAGTCTTTGGGGTTCTCTAAGTATACCATCATATCATCTGCAAAGAGTGATAGTTTGATTTCCTCATTTCCTATTCTAATTCCTTGAATCTCTTTCTCGGTTCTTATTGCTGAGGCTAGCGTTTCTAGTACTATATTGAATAGTAATGGTGATAGTGGGCAACCTTGTTTCACTCCTGATCTTACAGGGAAAGATTCCAGTTTATCGCCATTACATATGATGTTTACTGACGGTTTTAAATATAGACTCCTTATTATTTTAAGGAATAGTCCATTTATTCCTATGCTCTCAAGCATTTTTAGTAGGAATGGATATTGGATTTTATCAAATGCTTTTTTTGCATCTATTGAGATGATCATATGGTTTTTATTAATTTGATTATTAATATGGTCAATTCTACTAATAGTTTTCCTAATATTAAACCCACCCTGCATTCCTGGTATAAATCCTACTTGATCATAGTGTATTATCCTGGGGATGATTTTCTGAAGTCTTTTTGCTAATATCTTATTTAAAATTTTAGCATCAATGTTCATTAAGGAGATTGGTCTATAGTTTTCTTTCTCAGTTTTCAATCTACCTGGTTTAGGTATCAGTACCATGTCTGTATCATAAAAGTAATTTGGTAGGACTCCTTCAATCCCTATTTTGTCAAATAGTTTATATAGCATTGGAGTTAGTTGTTCTTTAAATGTTTGGTAGAATTCATATGTAAATCCATCTGGTCCTGGGATTTTTTCTTAGGTAGTTGGTTAATAGCTTGTTCTATTTCTTTCTTTTTTTTTTTTTTTTTTTTTTTTTTTTTTTTTTTTTTTTTTTTTTTTTAAATGGGAATATTTAGACTATTTACTTCTTCCTCTGTTAATCTGGGCAAGCTATATTTTTGAAGGTATTCTTCCATTTCATTTAAATTATCAAGTTTGTTGGCATAAAGTTGAGCAAAGTAGCTCCTAACTATTGTTGTAATTTCCTCTTCATCAGTGATTAGTTCTCCCTTTTCATTTTCAAGACTAACAATCTGCTTTTTCTCTTTCCTTTTTTAAATAAGATTTACTAAGGGTTTGTCTATTTTATTGGTTTTTTCATAGAAACAACTCTTAGTTTTATTAATTAATTCAATAGTTTTTTTTTTTTTTTACTTTCAATTTTATTAATCTCACCTTTTATTTTTAGAATTTCAAGGTTATTGTTTGTCTGGGGGGGTTTTAATTTGCTCCTTTTCTAGCGATTTTAGTTGTAAGCCCAATTCGTTGACCCTCTCTTTCTCTATTTTATGCAAGTAGGCCTCTAGAGATATAAAACGTCCCCTTATTACTGCTTTGGCTGTATCCCACACATTTTGATATGATGTCTCATTATTGGCATTTTCTTGGGTGAAGTTATTAATTATGTCTATGATTTGCTGTTTTAACCAATCATTCTTTAGTATAAGATTATTTAGTTTCCAATTATTTTTTGGTCTATTTTCCCCTGGCTTTTTATTAAATGTAATTTTCATTGCATTGTGGTCTGAAAAGGATGCATTTACTATTTCTGCCTTACTGCATTTGATTTTGAGGTTTTTATGTCCTAGTATATGATCAATTTTTGTATAGGTTCCGTGAACTGCTGAGAAGAAAGCATACTCCTTTCTGTCTCCATTTAGCTTTCACCAAAGATCTATCATATCTAATTTTTCTAGTATTCTATTTACCTCTTTGACTTCTTTCTTATTTATTTTGTGGTTTGATTTATCTAATTCTGAGAGTGCAAGGTTGAGATCTCACACTATTATAGTTTTGCTGTCTATTTCTTCTTACATCTCTTTTAATTTCTCTTTTAAGAATTTAGATGCTGCACCACTTGGTGCATATATGTTTAATATTGATACTGCTTCATTATTGATGCTGTCCTTTAGCAGGATATAATGCCCTTCCTTATCTCTTTTAATTAGATCAATTTTTGTTTTTGCTTGATCTGAGATGAGGATGGCTACCCCTGCTTTTTTGGCTTTACCTGAAGCATAGTAGATTCTGCTCCACCCTTTTACTTTTAGTTTGAATGTCTCACCCTGTTTCAGGTGTGTTTCCTGTAAACAACATATAGTAGGATTCTGACTTTTAATAGAGTCTGCTAACTGCTTCCTCTTTATGAGGGAGTTTACCCCATTTACATTTATGGTTAAAATGACTAATTCTGTATTGCTTGCCATCCTGTTAACCCCTGCTTATCTTTTCTCCTTTCCTTCAGCTTATTGTGTTTTTTAAGGAATTGATTTCTTCAATAGATTTATTTTTGCATTAGACCAGTTGTATTTTTTTAGGTAAGTGCCTTCCTTTTCCAAGCTTTTGACTACCTCTTGAATACTTCTCATTTCTTTTCCAGTTTTTCTTCTAGCTCTATTATTTTCCTTATAAAGCCCTTTATGAGCTAAGAAACCTCTTTGGGCTTGAGACTAATTCATATTGATTTTCTCTGTGGATGTTTTGTCCTAGTCTGAGTTGGTATTTTTGGACTTTCCTGTCACTATAGTAGCTTTCTGTGGACAAGGTTCTTTTCTATTTCTCGTTCATTTTTTTTTTTCCTTTTATTTTTGTATTTCCTCTTTTTTTTACTTTTATGATTGAGCTCTACTCCTAGGGTAATAGGAGCCTTGTCCCAAGCTTCCTGGGAAGCTCTGAGCCTTGCCTTTGAGCACAAGAACACATTGTGTTCGGTGTTTTGCTTATATCAGCGGGTGTTTTTAATCTTCTATTTCCAGAAAACAATCTGGTTTCCCCTAGTTTACTTTCTGAGCTGCTATATGAGGATGTCCCACTAGTGTGCTCCACTTCTGAGCCAGGCCCGAGGGTCTTAGTTGTTGATCTGTTGTGATCACCTTTTTCCTCTAGAGAACTGTATCATATACAGTTCTCTATCCATTGTACCATTTAGCTGCCTCTATATTTAGCAGAAGGAAGGCATCACTGTAAAGTAACTACTCGTGCCTGGATTATGAGAGAAAAGATAAAAATAGCAGAGCAAGATTACAATGTTAGCAGAAAAAAATATAGAAATAGCATTAAAATAATGACAAATTATTTTTTCACAATAATCCTATAAATGAATGACAAGCACATTATATGTTTACTATACATCAACCACATAATAAAACACAAAATAGAAATACAAAAGTAAGAAATCCCTGACTTCAGGGAATTTACATTTTAATAGTTAAAACCAAAATATGTCAAAGGAATGGTATAAGGCAGAGGTTACCTTGATTTGGAAACTCAAGAGTTTCTTTGGAAATTGAATATGAAATCCACGGGGATAGCGCAAAGTTACTGGGAGACTTAGTATGTGGTTATTGGAAGAGAAACAAACTAACTAACTAAAAAAAAAAAAAAAAAAAAAAAAAAAAAACTAGTGAAGAATGCCCCAATCCCAAACTAAGTTCCATTAGTATAAGAAATATATATACACACACATAAATTACCATTTGTGAGCAATAAAATTATTTTTTAAGCAAAATTGTTGTTTTTTACCTACAACCATTTAGTACAATAACTCTGCTGTGGTTCTTAATATGGTTGCAGGATAAAGTCAGCATTATGCAGTTGAATGAATATTTGTACTGGTCAAAAAATGGTAATGGTATGCAATGAGGTGTGCATGCATTTTTGGATATAACCAATGTGTGATTGCTTTTCCTTAAATATATACATTTTAATAGGGGAGGAAAGGCAAATGTTGAATTAATGGGTCTTGGCAAAAAAAGAAGAAAAAGAAGAAAAGATCATCAATAAAATTTATAAATTCATAGAAGAAAATTCAAAAGGGACAACATGTAGGAATTTTTCACTCCCTTTTAAATTTTATATGTACAGTTCTATATTTCCTTTAAAAAGATTGAGTTAATAGAGGTTCACAATTTCTTATATAGTTGCTTTTATTTTGTAAATTGAAATATTATTATTTAAACAATGCTAAGCTCACAATAAAAATTTTGGCTCTGTTCCTCACTAACATGTAATTCTGAGAGTATTATTTGATAATTATGAGCCTCACTTAATATTATCTACATAACAGGAATGATATATTTTTATATTATCTACTTCATAAGATAATTTTGAAGAAAGTACCTTGCAAAGAGTTATGCCCTATATGAAACTAATAAATTAGAGAATTCAGGGGGAAAAAATTGCCACTTAGAAGAAGGTTATATCTACTTCTTAGCTGAATGCAGTTTTAAGTAAGATATTCAAATAAATCTTTTGAGGTCTAATGACATATGAAGTAAAAGTTACCCAGTAATGGTGTATGGGACTAAGAAGTCAGACAATAAGATATTAATAGTGGTTTTGCCATGAACTAGTTGTACAACCTTAAAAAAAAATATCAAGTTTTCTGGGCCTCAGTGTTTTCATCTGAACAGTGGGACAGCTGATCATTTGAAGCAAAATTTAAAAAAATGTTTTCCAAATTAAATTTAATGCTAACCATTTCTGGCTATATATAATTAAGGACTGGAAGGTAAAATTAATATAAATCTCTGCTATACTAAAAAAAGGCAATGTTAAATATAAGGTTTTGGAAGGTACAGCAAATATTTTATTTAAAAAAGGGAGGTGACATTAATTTTGGAAAACCTTGACATGAACTTATGTATCACAGATAAATGTTTCACAGTATTTATTGAGCAAATATTGTTTTAATGTGTATTATTTTCTGTTAATGCACTGCTCATAGAGTCAGGAAACAAAAACTTCATAGCTGTATGACTAAAAGGAGGTAATTTATTCCCTCTGAGCTTTAATTAACTCATCTTTAAAATGAAGATAGTAATACTGCAGTTGGTTATAAGGAAGACAATTTGGAATAGTAATAGGTGAATTATTATTATTATTATTATTATTATTCATTATCTATGAATTTTTAATTCCTTCCTGAGGGGGTGGGCCTTTAGGAAATAGAAAGCAACAGTCCTATACATTTCATAAATTCAGATATATGTTTAATTAAACAAATAGCTTTTCTGATAGACTTCTAAAATATTTATATTTTAATGTTATCTGATATGAACCAAAATTATGACATTGAATAGAACTTGATCTGAAAAATTACATTTGGTTGTATTTTATATAGTAACTATATATTCACTATTCATTTTGCTATATATTCATATTCAGACCATTTTTTTTTAATCTATCAGAATGACTAGAGGCATGGAAACCCAATTAAGGAAGCCCTTTACTCAAAGGTAGGAAAACATGTGTCCTCCAGAGACAGACTTTCTCCAAAATGTGGCTTAGAAGGATCCAATATTTTGATTCATATAACTGGAAAAGACAAATAAATTTGATTTAAAAGAATTTTACTTGTTAAACAACATAATAGTTTGGCAATATTTTAAAGGAAAAACAGAGACAACTAGCTAATATTATACAAAGGACATATCTCAAATTAGCATTTGCATGTTAGTATCTTATCCAGGCCTGGAGGAAAGATTCTTGTGGGAATAATAATAATTTTAAAACTAGAAATAGAGGGTGGTCCATAATCCGAGGTTTGTGCATCTCTGTAGGATATGGAGTGAAGATAATTGCCAAAGAGTGGGAAGAATTCCAGATGTGAGTGGGAAGAAGAAGTTATAGGTATAGGAATATTGGCCTTTAGCCAGCTAATTTCACTACATGTGATTTGTAGACTACACCATTTTCTAAAGCCAGAAGTATGTATTTTCCATCTTAAAAAATAAAAGTAAAATAATAAAACCAACATTTTTCTTGTAAACAAAAGAATGTCTTTTTGATATTCTATATCAATAACCTAATATATACAAACAAAATGAGAATTTAAAAAATTATTTCAGAATCCAATCATGTTTTTTAAAATTTGATTTGATCAGAAAACAAACCATGAAAAAAGAAATTATCCATTGTCCCAAAAATGTCTCCTAACCTCTTGTCCAATAAAACAAAGAAAATAATTGAAGCATAGGCAGATATATAGACATTTTAATGAAAAAAATTACTAAGGATTCTTTTATTTAATCATTTGTTCTATAAGTCAAGAAGATAAAAACATGAATAAGAATTATGAAAAAGAAAAAGAAGGTAAACTAGATTAAATTTTAATTTTTAATTTGTCTTTTGCTTTTCTGCTATATATATGTATATAATTAAATTTGAGGTATAATTTATTTTTCATTATCAAAAGTTTTCATTTATTACTCTTTTGACTTATTAACATCAACTTTTCAGATAACATCTATTTTCCAAAAAAAATAGTTGTGATGAAGATATTATAGTATACGTTTAAATACTTAAATTCTTGTTAGATTTTTCACTTAAAGAAATATGTTGGAAATAGTCTGCAGCTTCATGATTTAAAATATCATGAAAGCCACATCAGCAGAATGAGTTAAAAGTATCCATGATATTCTAGATGTCTCATTGAAGAGACATTCCAAAATCTTGCAGCACAAGAAATACTTTTGAAAGACTGCGTCAAACTTAATCCCAAAGGAGTGAGACTTGGCAACCAAGTCAGCATCTTTCTTGTAACAGTGAGATCTCTTCATAGATTCCAGGAAAGCTCCATGCATTGTGCAATATGCATCCTAACTCATGAATTGTTCCTGCTTTTGAATTTGTGAAATGTTCTGATTTTCCTAAGGCAGCACACATATATAGGTTTAATGCCATCTTGATTTATATTTTTAGAAAAAAATACCCTATATTTCTTTTCATTCTGAACAATAAAAGGATAGGGGGATCTGGAATTACTTAATAAAGTGTACTTCCCAATAACAACAACCATGTCATATCTCACATTCAGCTGAGGCTGGCATGGTCAGTACTTACTATTTTTGAAACTCATTCACATACTTTAGGAAGTGGTGTTAATAACTCATTAAACAACAGCTGTCCTAGGGGGGAAAATGTGTCACCAATAGAGTTCTGCATTCAGAGAAATGCCCTCTTTCAATAGAGGAAGGTATAAAGTTTTTTTTTTTAAATTCTGATGATGATAATACAATCTTTATGAAGCAGTGTAAACTACTAAAAGCTAGTTTATTCCCCTAATAATCCTGTACAATTTAATTATGGATTCTATTTACATATGTGCTCATTTTAATTACATTAATTTTCACTTTCACATAAGGTCTAAGCATATTTAATATCTCTAGCAGTGAGTGAGTGCTACTTTTCCCTGCAATTTTAATTTTGAACAGTATTTCTAGTACCATTTTAAAAGCCCTTTTAAGATGAAAGGTGATCTCACTGGATGTAATGTGTATTTCTTAGATAGTATGGTCCTTACAGGATATATAAGGCTCAATTATGCACTTCATTTAATATAAAATTTTAGCCCATTAATTTTATATGATCCTACTGAGAAAAGTGTGGAATGCTAATGATGCTAATGAGTATATTATTTTAAAGTAAGATTCACTTATAAAGGGAAAAAAAAGAGAAGAAAGATTAGATCAGAAGATAGTTTATGAATATCTATTCCACATTTGGTCTCACTATCAAGATGGTTGACCACAACCCTAATAGTTAAAAAAAAATGAAAATGAAACCATAAAAATAGTTTGTACTTATATAACTTTTTTCTTCATGCAACCAATAAGTTTTATTTTATAATTCTTCAATAGCATTAAAAGGTAGCTAGATAGCAATTACCTATAAATCACTTTTCAGATGATAACTTTACAAATATTTACATAACATTAGAATGACTTTTAGGAAAGATTTTTTATAATTCTTATCACTGAAGCAATATCAAGAATAACAAATGATGTAGAATGGAATCACCGAAGCTATGACTAAGAATGAGCTAAACTCAAAAGACAATTATAAGCAACGAATGAATTATTCTTGTTTGCATTCAGTTCTTTGTATCCTTATTGTTCTATTATATAAAAGTATTTATTGAGCAGAGATATGCAAGAAATTCAAGCATAGAAATTCCAACACATTATAATTTATTCATGACCACAAATTATCTTGTCCTATATTCAATTAATATAATAGTGATATAAATCCCCACAAAAATAATCCTTACTGTCAAGGAATTTATATACTACTGAGGGAAAAATGTGTATTTTTTACAAAAATACATATTAGAATAATAATAGAGAAAATAAACTGTTAAATATAACAGATAGGGAAAGCCATAGAAATTGGAGTAAAAAAGGAAAACCTTCCTGGAAAAGTTAGTTCTTGATCTCCATCTTGAAGAGAAGCATTCTATGAGGCAGATGGAGACAGGAGACTAAAGTCACAGATAAATAATAGAGAAAACTGATATTATAGGATATATTCTCCCATGTTTGGAACGTTGATGTTACCTCCAACTCTTCCCTCTCTCTCTTATTCCACATTAACAATTAATTGTCAAAATCTTGCTTTCAATCTCTACAATAACTCTTGCAATCAATGCCCTTCCATTTCCTTGTGAAGTTTCTGCCTTAGTTAAGACCCTCATTGTTTCTCTCAGAGATCATTATAACTGATCTCTTACCTCAAGTCTTTCCCCACTCCAGTCCACACATAGGGCACTCCATTTCCTACCTTCCATTTCTGTGCTGTTGCAGTGGCCATTTCAATGCCTCTATTAAAATACCTTTGCCTCACCCACCTACTAGAATACTCAGAAAAGGCTTTCTATAGAAGATGGTATTTAAGCAGTCTCAGAATTGTTCTCACTGATAATCTTTTCTATAAAACCATTCCTTATCCCTCCAACTTCTGCTGGTCACCATCCCCAGCAACATTTATTCAACTTTATTTTTTTTGCATTTGTTTGCTTTATGTTTATACTATATGAACACATGCACATATATACATATATATATACATATATATATATATATGTATATATATATATAATTTATCTATATCTATAAACTTCTTAGAATGTAGTCTCCTTGTGAGTAGAGATCTTTCATTATATTCTATTTGCATCTCCAGAGTCTAGCACATAATGGATATTTAATAAATGCCTATTGATTGCTTACTCTAGTTACATATATAAAACCTAGAAATAGAGGATAGGGCTAGGTTTTAGAGACTTTAAAAGGTAAACAGAAGAGGTAATATTTTCTCCTAGAGATAGCAGAGAACACTAAAAATTTTTGAATGGAGTATATATATATATATATATATATATATATGTAAGATGATTTAAAGTAGGGATTATTTGAATAGAATGAAAGAGTCAAATGGAGAAGATGAGATGGAGGAAATTACTAATGTATTGGAAAAATCAGGGAGTTCTGATTATAAGACCAACAATCCTCATCTTAATTTTTAGGTCATCCAAAATCTGGATTTGCTCAGTTAATTTTTATTGCCATTTTTGTTTTTATTCTCATTGAATCTTATTGAAGATAATAATCATGACATCAAGGATATGATACAATGACATGCAAGTAAATTGTATTAAAGTAAGGGAGAGATACATACAGTCACCAATCTCATTTTCATCTCTGATTTCATCTGAGTTCACTCGTTATATATTGATCAGAATGAACTAACATGGTCCTGGATGCAGGCTTGTTTAAATGAAGGTCTTTCCTGTTATCTGCTATTCTTGTGGTTTCCAGAATCCAGACACCAGTACCTGGAATTGTTATCTCTTATTGTGAGCAGATGATGATGATGATGATGATGATGATGATGATGATGATGATGGTGATGATGATGATGATGATGATGATGATGATGATGGTGATGATGATGATACAAGGAGACTGAGAGGCAGGTGCTGTTCTCTGACCTCCCCATTGAGATTCTGTTGCATTGTCTGATCTCTCTCCTCTTCCCTCTACCTCCAATTTATTTCATTCCCAGTCCAGAAGCAAGACTTGTGTCAGTAAAGGCTGCCCCACAATTCCCTCAAGTGTCACAATCCACAGCTGCGGAGGCTTTGGATAATTGACCAGCTCTTTCACCCATTAGGTGAATCAACTCATCACCCAGAGATTTTGAATAATTTAGGTGGTGGATAATGAAAAGCCTTACTTTTCTCATTTACTTAAATTATGGATAAATAGATATAGATAAAGATAAATATCACTTAATGTATAAATATTAACTGAATTCCCTAGCATTCATCACATAATGAGTGCTTAATTCAGTAAAACTGAGATGTAGGAAGGTATTAAGGACCATGCCTGGGTGATCACTCATTAGGGTGAGTTAGGTGGCATAGTGGATAGAGCACCAGGCCTGAAGTCCAGAACATCTGAGTTCAAATCTGGTCCCAGACACTTAACACTTCCAAGCTCTGTGAGCCTGGGCAAATCACTTAGCCTCAATTTCCTCAGTAAAAATAATAATAATAACAAGAACAACAACAACAACAACAAAACCCTCAGCATTTTCATGTCAGGAATTTTCCTAGGTTTGGTTCATTTGACATCTCTGTACAACTATATAGAACTACCAATATTTTTACTAACAGGAAAAATAAAACAAATCAAAATCAATGTAGCCAATTAAAGAGTTTAACAGTCCCAGTCTTCTTTATGCAGATATGTCAAATACTCAACTAAGTGATATCAACTAAGTGATAATAATACACAGTAGTTCAACATGTGATGGTAAAACATTTGACAAGCTAGTTTATTCATTATCAAACATTCATGGGATAATTAATTTCCTGGTCTTGTACCAGGGAATATCATCTCTTGCTAAATTACTGAAACTAACATAAAAGCTAATTTGAGAAACCAGATATTTTCCTAAATTCATTGCTACCTTCTTGTCCATTCTAATGATTCCATATAATTGGTATTTTAAAGAAACAAGACAACAATGATTCTTACTTTTAATTACATAAAAATATGTATACTCTTATTTTTGAGAGAGCAGGAAGGAGATTCATAGAAATCAAAGATTTTGTAAAACCATGTTGCAGAAGCAGTGTCAAAAATTCCCTGAGGATAGTGTTAAATTTTTGTGGTTTCCATCAATTCACTGTTATATGACTAATTTCCCCCTAAACACTCATGTATGTAAAGATGCTATTTTATTTTAATTCATCTTTTATAGTGGTTTACTTTGTGGCTTATTTTAGGATACTTGATTGATGAGCAGATAGAACACAGGGCCTGTACTCAGGAAGATTTGAATTCAAATCTGACCTCAGATACCTATTAGCTATGTGACTCTGGGGAAGTCAATTAATCCAATTAATCCACTGCAGAAAGAAATGGCAAACCATTCCAGTATCTTTGCCAAGAAAATCCCCTGGATAGAGTTGTCATGCAACAGGGTCACAGAGAGCCAGATATGACTGAACAACAAATTTTTATAACAGAGTTTAGTCATCACAAAGATTTTGTAATTGTTGTTTTATTTTTTTTTTTGGTACATTTGATTGATTCCTATTTTTCTTTGTCTTAAAATCCTCATAAAGGTGAAAATTTGAGTGATCATGATAACAAAGAAGGTCAGATTTAGAATAAAGCAAGGGACAGCTAGATGATGCAGTGGAAAGAGTACTGATGTTGAAGTCAGGAGGACCTGAGTTCAAATCAGACCTAGGACACTTAACACTTCCTAGCTATGTGACCTTAGGCAAGCCACTTAACCCAATTGTAAAAGAAAAAAAATGAAGAAAGCAAAATAAGTTTTCAAAGGTTTGAGCAAATAGAGGGGCAAAAACATTTTGTAAAGTATTACATGGCTCATAATCACACTTTCATTGTGTCAAGTTTAAAGTTTAGAGATAGTGGAATTGATTGTCTCTCCACTCTATAAGTTCCAAATCTAAAATTCCTAAAGGTTACATCTTCATTTAGGACTTTCCTTTCTAGAAACATGAGTCAAGAATCAACTGGGCACTACTTTATTTTTTTTTTATTTTTTTATTTTTTTTAGATTTTTTTTAATTTTATTTTATAAATATAACTTTTTTTTTGACAGTACATATGCATGGGTAATTTTTTACAACATTATCCCTTGCACTAACTTCTATTCAGATTTTTTCCCTTCCTCTCCCAACCCCCTCCCCCAGATGGCAGGCAGTCTTATACATGTTAAATATATTACAGTATATTCTAGATACAATATATGTGTGTAGAACCGAATTTTTTGTTGCACAGGAAGAATTGGATTCAGAAGGTAAGAATAACAGTTTACACTCATTTCCCAGTGTTCCTTGTCTGGATGTAGCTGATTCTGTCACATCATTAATCAATTGGAATTGGATTAGCTCTTCTCTATGTTGAAGATATCCACTTCCATCAGAATACATCCTCCTACAGTATCATTGTTGAAGTGTATAATGATCTGCTGGTTCTGCTCGTTTCATTTAGCATCAGTTGATGTAAGTCTCTCCAAACCTCTCTGTATTTCTCCTGTTGGTCATTTCTTATAGAACAATAATATTCCATAACATTCATATACCATAATTTACCCAACCATTCTCCAATTGATGGACATCCATTCATCTTCCAGCTTCTAGCCACTATGAAAAGGGCTGCCACAAACATTTTGGCACATACAGGTCCCTTTCCCTTCTTTAGTATTTCCTTGGGATATAAGCCCAGTAGTAGGATGGCTGGGTCAAAGGGTATGCACATTTTGATAACTTTTTGGGCATAATTCCAGATTGCTCTCCAGAATGGTTGGATTCTTTCACAACTCCACCAACAATGCATCAGTGTCCCAGTTTTCTCATAGCCCCTCCAACATTCATCGTTATTTGTTCCTGTCATCTTAGCCAATCTGACAGGTGTGTAATGATATCTCAGAGTTGTCTTAATTTGCATTTCTCTGATCAATAGTGATTTGGAACACTCTTTCATATGAGTGGAAATCGTTTTAATTTCATCATCTGAAAATTGTCTGTTCATATCTTTTGACCATTTATCAACTGGAGAATGGCTTGATTTCTTATAAATTAAAGTCAATTCTCTATTATATTGGAGATGAGGCCTTTATCAGAACCTTTAATTGTAAAAATGTTTTCCCAATTTGTTACTTCCCTTCTAATCTTGTTCGCATTAGTTTTGTTTGTGCAGAAACGTTTTAATTTGGTGTAATCAAAATGTTCTATTTTGTGATCAATAATGGTCTCTAGTTCTCCCTTGGACACAAACTCCTTCCTCCTTCACAAGTCTGAGAGGTAAACCATCCCCTGTTCCTCCAATTTATTTATGATTTCGTTCTTTATGCCTAAATCTTGGACCCATTTTGATCTAATCTTAGTATGTGGCGTTAAATGTGGGTCCATGCCTAGTTTCTGCCATACTAATTTCCAGTTTTCCCAGCAGTTTTGGTCAAATAATGAATTCTTATCCCAAAATTTGGGATCTTTGGGTTTGTCAAAGATTAGATTGCTATTTTTATTCACTATCTTGCCCTGTGAACCTAACCTATGCCACTGATCAACTAGTCTATTTCTTAGCCAATACCAAATGGTTTTGGTGACTGTTGCTTTATAATATAGCTTTAAATCAGGTACATTTAGACCACCTTCCTCTGACTTTTTTTTCATTAGTTCCCTTGCAATTCTCGACCTTTTATTCTTCCATATGAATTTTGTTGTTATTTTTTCTAGGTCATTAAAATAGTTTCTTGGGAGTCTGATTGGTATAGCACTAAATAAATAGATTAGTTGTCATCTTTGTTATATTCGCTCGGCCTATCCAAGAGCACTGAATGTCTTTCCAATTATTTAAATCTGACTTTATATTTGTGGCAAGTGTTTTGTAATTTTGCTCATATAATTCCTGACTCTCCTTTGGTAGATATATTCCCAAATATTTTATACTATCGACTGTTATTTTGAATGGAATTTCTCTTTGTATCTCTTGCTGTTGGATTGTGTTGGTAATGTACAAAAATGCTGAGGATTTATGTGGATTTATTTTGTTTCCTGCAACTTTGCTAAAATTTTGAATTATTTCTAATAGCTTTTTAGCAGAGTCTTTGGGGTTCTCTAAGTATACCATCATGTCATCTGCGAAAAGTGATAATTTGATTTCCTCATTTCCTACTCTAATTCCTTGAATCTCTTTCTGGGCTCTTATTGCCGAGGCTAGAGTTTCTAGTACTATATTGCATAGTAATGGTGATAGTGGGCAACCTTGTTTCACTCCTGATCTTACAGGGAAAGGTTTTAGTTTATCACCATTACATATGATGTTTACTGAAGGTTTTTAATATATGCTCATTATTTTAAGAAATAGTCCATTTATTCCTATACTCTCAAACGTTTTTAGTAGGAATGGATGTTGGATTTTATCAAATGCTTTTTCTGCATCTATTGAGATGATCATATGGTTTTTATTAATTTGATTATTAATATGGTCAATTATACTAATAGTTTTCCTAATATTAAACCAGCCCTGCATTCCTGGTATAAATCCCACTTGGTCATAGTGTATTATCCTGGGGATGATTTTCTGAAGTCTATTTGCTAATATCTTATTTAAGATTTTAGCATCAATATTCATTAAAGAAATTGGTCTATAGTTTTCTTTCTCAGTTTTCAATCTACCTGGTTTAGGTATCAGTACCATGTCTGTGTCATAGAAGGAATTTGGTAGGACTGCTTCAATCCCTATTTTTTCAAATAGTTTACATAGCATTGGAGTTAGTTGTTCTTTAAATGTTTGGTAGAATTCACCTGTAAATCCATCTGGTCCTGGGGACTTTTTCTTAGGAAGTTGGTTAATAGCTTGGTCTATTTCTTTTTCTGAGATGGGACTATTTAGACTACTTACTTCTTCCTCTGTTAATCTGGGCAAGCTATATTTTTGAAGGTATTCTTCCATTTCATTTAAGTTATCGAATTTATTGGCATAAAGCTGAGCAAAGTAGCTCCTAACTATTGTTCTAATTTCCTCTTCATTAGTGGTGAGTTCACCCTTTTCATTTTCAAGACTAACAATTTGTTTTTTCTCTTTCCTTTTTTTAATCAGGTTTACTAAGAGTTTGTCTATTTTGTTGGTTTTTCATAAAACCAACTCTTAGTTTTATTAATCCAATTGTTTTTTTTACTTTCAATTTTATTAATCTCACCTTTTATTTTTTGAATTTCAAGTTTTGTGTTTGTCTGGGGGTTTTTAATTTGCTCCTTTTCTAGCGATTTTAGTTGTAAACCCAATTCGTTGGCCCTCTCTTTCTCTATTTTATGCAAGTAGACCTGTAGAGATATAAAACTTCCCCTTATTACTGCTTTGGCTGTATGATGTCTCATTATTGTCATTTTCTTGGGTGAAGTTATTATGTCTATGATTTGCTGTTTCAACCAATCATTTTTAGTATAAGATTGTTTAGTTTCCAATTATTTTTTGGTCTATTTTCCCCTGGCTTTTTATTAAATGTAATTTTCATTGCATTATGATCTGAAAAGGATGCATTTACTATTTCTTCGTTACTGCATTTGATTTTGAGGTTTTTAATGCCCTAGTATATGATCAATTTTTGTATAAGTTCCATGAACTGCTGAGAAGAAAGTACATTCCTTTCTGTCTCCATTTAGCTTTCACCAAAGATCTATCATATCAAACTTTTCTAGTATTCTATTTACCTCTTTGACTTCTTTCTTATTTATTTTGTGGTTTGATTTATGTAATTCTGAGAGTGCAAGGTTGAGATCTCCCACTATTATAGTTTTGCTATCTATTTCCTCTTGCAGCTCTCTTAATTTCTCTTTTAAGAATTTAAATGCTGCACCACTTGGTGCATATATGTTTAATATTGATACTGCTTCATTATTGATGCTGCCCTTTAGCAGGATATAATGCACTTCCTTATCTCTTTTAATTAGATCAATTTTTGTTTTTGCTTGATCTGAGATGAGGATGGCTACTCCTGCTTTTTTGGTTTTGCCTGAAGCATAATAGATTCTGTTCCACCCTTTGACTTTTAGTTTGAATGTCTCACCCTGTTTCAGGTGTGTTTCCTGTAAACAACATATAGTAGGATTCTGACTTTTAATCCAGTCTGCTAACTGCTTCCTTTTTATGAGGCAGTTTGCCCCATTCACATTTATGGTTAGAAGGACTAATTCTATATTGCTTGCCATCCTAGTAACTCCTGCTTATGCTTTTCCCCTTTCCTTCCCTTTTACCCCCCTACCCAGTATTAAACTGGTGAACACCACTTGCTTTTCACAGCCCTCCCTTTTTAGGATCCCTCCCCCACCTTAAAGATCCTCCCCTTATTTTACCCCTTTTCCTCGAAATTTCTGTATTCCCTTCCCCTTAGCTTACTCCTTCCCTTTCACTTTTCAATGAAGTGGAAGAAGTTTCACCATAAATCGAATATGTCTATTGATACACACTATGTTCATCTCCCTCCTTTCTTTCTCTCAGATATAATAGGTTACCTTTGCCTCTTCATGAGATGTAGTACCACCACTTTACACTTTTTTATGATATAATTTCCTTTCCACCTCTAGTTTCTAAGACAAATTGTGCATATGTTCTTTACATATTTTTTTGGCAGAAGCATAGTTCTCAAGATTTCTTTTTAACTTTTTAGAAATCTCTTGAGTTCTGTATTTGAAGATCAAACCTTTTATGTAGGTCTGGTTTTTTCATCAAAAATAGATGGAATTCATTTATTTTGTTAAATGTCCATCTTCTTCCCTGGAAAATGAAGCTCATTCTTGCTGGGTACGTTATTCTTGGGTGCATACCAAGTTCCTTAGCCTTTCGGAATATCATGTTCCAGGCCCTGCGTTCTTTTAATGTGGACGCTGCTAGATCCTGGGTTATCCTTATTGTGGATCCTCCATATCTGAATTGATTTTTTCTAGCAGCTTCCAATATCTTTTCCTTTGTCTGATGGTCCTTGAACTTGGCCACTATATTTCTTGGCGTTTTGATTTTAGGGTCCCTTTCAGTAGGTGATCGATGAATTTTTTCAATGTCTATTTTACCCTCTGTTTCCAGAATGTCTGGGCAGTTCTCTTTGATAATTTCCTCGAAAATGTTGTCCAAGCTTTTTTTTTCCTCACATTTTTCAGGGAGTCCAATTATTCTCAAATTGTCTCTCCTGGATCTGTTTTCCAGTCTGTTGTCTTTCTAGTAAGGTACTTGACATTCTATTCAATTGTTTCATTTCTCTGGTTTTGCTTGACTACCTCTTGGTTTCTCCTTGAGTCATTCATTTCTACTTGTTCCAGTCTAATTTTCAATGATGTATTTTCTTCACTCACTTTTTTTATATCTCTTTGTAATTGTCCAATTGAGTTTTTATCTTCTATGGAATTTTTTTCCATTTTATCCATTTTATTTTTTAGAGAGCTGTTTTCTTTTTCCAGCTCACTAATCCTGTTTTCCTTGGAGTTGTTTACCTTTTCCAACTCACTAATCTTGTTTCTCAATGATTTGATTTCTTTATCCACTCTGTCTTTGAATGCATGGGATGACATCTCCAGGCTCTCTTGCCAAGCTTCCCTTTCCTTTTCCCATTTCTCTTCCAGCTCTCTTGTGAGAGCCTTTTTGACCTCCTCTTTGAGGTTCTTTTGTATTGAGGAGCAGCTTATATCCCTCCCAGAGGATACATCTGGGGACAGTCTGTTCCTAGTCTCCTCAGCATTTGAAGTCTGCTCCCTCTCCACACAGAAGCTGTCAATGGTTAGAGCCCTTTTGAATTTTTTGTTCATTTTGTCAGAGTAGGAATCGAAGAAAACAAACTGACAAGAGAAACAATTGGTCTGTTTTGTGGGGGATGGGGCTGGATGGTATTAATGGGCTTCCTCTACAGACTGGGGGTAGGGCAGCAGAGAGCCACTAACAGAACAGCAATAACTGTACTGAGTCTGCACTCTGAGGCTATGAGAAAGCACTGAGTCAGTCCAGGTGGGGGTTGGGGGTGGCCGGGTTCTGAGAGATGCTGGCTTTCTGGGGTTTTAATCTTCACCTCCCGTGTTTACACCCTCTCTGCTGCTCCCAGCTTGCTGCCAAGAGGGAGTATTCACAGTGGGGTAAAAGCCTTTTCACAGAAACGGCAGAGATCGTACCCCTCCCCCTCAGGTCTGAGCTGTGTGAGCTACCTGTCTCACTCTAGCTTGCCTGCCCTCAGTCTGCGAACTGGGCACTACTTTAATTAATAACAGAAAATAACCACAGGAAATTAAACAAAAGCAAATTTTGCATTTCTTAGAATTCCTAGTTTTGAAAATGTATGATTTCATTTTATTCGCTTGTTTTACAGTTTTTCCCAACACTTCATGGTCTAATTTGGGGTTTTCTTGACTTAGATATGGGGGTAAGTTTGCCATTTCCTGCTTCAGCTCATTTTACAGTTGAAGAATTGAAGCAAATAGGGTTTAAGTAATTTACCTAGAAGACACAGCTACTAAGTGTTTGAAGCTTGATTGCAACATAAGAATCCTGACTCTAAGTCTATTACTCTATCCACTGGGTCAACCCAACATGCGTAATTGGTGTAATGGGGACTTTGGAGCTTGTCAAAATTACCTAACATGGAGGAAACTCTGATTCTGGGAGAAGATATACTGCATTTTCCTATCACATGTGAGACTAGTCTCTTTTATTGACTAAAGTATAACCAGAATAGACTGTCTTTAAAACTGTCAGACCAGCTCAGTCTCTTTTCTCTTTTCTTCAGTGGGAAAGGGTAAAGACTACTAATCTTCACTACAAGCAACATGAATTGAATCTATGAGGTGGTGTGAAATGTTATTTTTTCCCCTTTTTAAGTTCCATGGTCCCAAGAGATGGGGTTGGAGTATTTTCATATCCTTAGTTGTTTTACATCAATTTTAGATGCAAGGGGTGAAATCCACACAGAATTAAATTGAGTCATGACCTTGAAGACAGGATTACAGGCAGCTAGATATATTGCCATTATATAGTGGGGAATCATTGAACATTTCTGAACCAAAAAGAAATAGAGTAATAGTACTATATTAAGAAAATTCCTTGGGTAGCAGTTTGGATGATGTGTTAAGAAGAGACTGAAGGCAGAAATACCAATTAAAATGCTATAGTGAAAGACTAAAAGGGAAGAGCTGAAGATCTGAGATAAAGTGGTTTCTGTAGAAGTAGAGAGAAAAGGACAGATTCAAAGCATTATTGCTGAGAAAATGGCAGCATTTGACAAGTTATATGAGTGGAGATAAATCTCAGATTTAAAAATGACCCAATTATTATAATCCTACAGAGACTGGAAAGGTGGTGATTCTAAACAGAACTAGAGGAAGAAAGGCTTGGATTGAGGGTGAAGAGAATCAAATAACTAAAATTTTAGATACATCAAATTTCAAAAGTAAACAAAATATTTTTATGAAGATACCTAATAGGCAGTTGGAAATATCCCCTTAAATGTTCATTGATGAGTGATAGTTGTACACTCATCTGCATGCAGGTGATAATAGAATTGATGGTAGTGTATGAAATCATCAAGCTAGAGTGATAATGAGAGACAAAGGAGCCAGGACCAGAAATTTCAGTAATGCTTACATTTAAGAAGTGAGAGGGAAATGAAGAGCTGACAAAAGAGACTGTAAGAAAAATCAAAGGAAAAGAAAAATCAAGCCAGAGAGGAAAGAATATCAAGAAAAAGTTTCAGTGTGAAAAATTGCAGACAAATTAAGGATAGTGGAAACAAGGGTTGGGGGTGTTAGGGAGAGTTGAATAACCACTGACTTTGTCAAAAATAAGTAATTATTCATTTTGGATAGAAATGTTGTTGGACTTGCCATGTACACCTTTATAAGTAAGATTTTAAGAAGCTAAGGTATTAGTGACTAGTAGAGAAGAGAAAAAAAGCCAGTTTTTTGACAGAGAGGAGGAGAGAGTTTGCATGATAGGTTGAGAGGATAGCAGTGTCAAGGGACAGGTATTGGGTTGGTTTGGTTTTTTTATTTTATTTTTGTTTTTAATGAGCACCTTAATAAATGGAAAGAGTTGGAAAGGAAAGGGTTTAAAATACCTTAAGGGAAGGGAAGAGTCCTGAGAAGAGATGGGATTGAGGGAACAAGTGCAAACATTAGCTTTAATAAGGAGGAAAGCCACGTTTTCCTCTGAGATTGAAGAGAAGGGAGAAGAAATTAAATTTTGAGGAGTATAGGAATGGAAATGAGGAAATTTATGTTAGATACTTTGAACAATAAATATTTAACTTTACAAGTATAGTACTCAAATATATATATATATATATACATATATATATATATATATATATATATATATTTCTCAAATTCTCTCACAAGATTCCTTTTGTTTTATCACAATGTGAACTGAAGCCCTGAGATAAGTCTATAGAGAAAAGCTGATGTCAGACCTGAAGGGAAAGCTAATTTGCTTAGACACAGCAGTTACTTCTTATAATCCACTGACACATTCTTGTATTCTAATTAGGAAATAACACAAAAATGCTCTGAATGACTTAATGTGCTTCTAACTACTTCTTATAGCAAAAGGATTGACATGGATACTGGGAAGAATCAAGTTCAATTATATCATATACACATACACACACACAGACACACACACACACACACATATATATATATATATATATATATATATATATATATATATATTCCAACATATTAGAACAATGCAGTTAATACACAAAGAATCCATGGTTTTATCAGTATTAACTGAAAAACTAAGTTACCTAATATAGATACATATATATTCATTACTTAGTCTTATAAAGTTCATAAGGCTAAGAAAGATTTGTATGACTTGATCATGATTACACTGATAATAAATATTAAAAAGGTAGAACTGGGGCCTAGATCCAAGTCCATCATTCTATTCGCTACACCATGGTGCCTTCATCATTATTATAGTGGAATCATAACAGCTATTATTATTGTGTGAGGGCAGGATTTCAATGTTTCAAAAGAGTTTAGAAAAAAATAGCTCTGGAATGTCACTATCCTATAATTCTTTAATATTTTATGGGTTTTTATTTTTATTTTTACACAGGTGGATAGTGTCTTTTACAAATGAATAAAGTTTTTAGCATTTAACCTTTTCTTCTGGAAGCCCACCTAGAGCATCTTTGGAGCAAATAAAATAATGGAGATAATGTTTATCAAATCCCATTGTTATATCATTTTACTTCTACTATGATATTGTGAAAGTTTTTTTTTTTTTTTTTGCCTGTACTTAGAAGATTTGGTTTGGTGAAATCTAATAAAAGTTCCATTCTTGAATTTTTATGTATCAATTTTATATCCAGGGCATTAACTGTCAGTTTTATTTGTGGCAATACTCATGTTCAATTTATGTGTTGAATTCTCAAGGATATTAAGGTCTATATTTATAAAATTGTGTGTCAATGTGAGGATAGTCAATTTTAGAAAAATTCTAACCATCTGAATATGTTTTTCTAATCATCCAGTATCTGCTAATGTATGTATACATAAACATATATACATTCTTAAATATTTTTCGATCACTTTATCACAAAATCTGCATCAATCAACCCTAATGGATTCCTTAAGGATGACTACTATTCTATCATTTTCAGTAATTGTTATGGGACAGAATTCTGAACTTGAAACAAAGGATTCTTACAAGGTACTAAGTCAGTGGAATTGATAGGCAATAATTATCTAATTTCGCATGGTTCAGTATGATTGATTTAATCCTACAAGGAGATGTTATGGGCCAGAACTTTAAACAAGGTACTAAGTGGAGTTGAGGAGACAATGGTTAAATCTAGTTTAGCACTGATTTAATCCTACAACAAATAATGATTTCCTAGTCATATAATGATTAGTTTGTACTGAGTGTGGAGCTTCTAAGCTAGAAGCCTCAGCCAGGGAGATTCAGAGACAAGGGGACAAAAGGTTGGAAGGTGAAGGCTGGAGTACAAGCCCTTGGACTCAAGACAAATTTATCCCATCTCATACCACCTTGGTGAAGGCTCTCTTCCTTCCCTTCTCCACTGAAACCAAGACTCTGCAAGGTCTCCAGAAAACTACTAGCTGAGCCCCAAGTTAAGGAGACAAGACTTTGAAGGAGACAATAAAGGACTTGGACTTTAATACCTGGCTGCCCTTGTAGTGATTACTGAAATGAAAGGAAGCCTGCTCCCAGAAACCCCAAGGGAACCGAAACAGAGAACATTACATTTTAGAGAGAACTTTACAAATCATAATAATTTGATCTTGCACATCTATAAGCCTCTCTGTTACTGTAAGCAAATTTAAAAGACTCAATTCAATGTTTCATTGTCAATCTGTTATTGGTTTAATTAATTGACATGCCAAGTGTTTACAACCTTTCAATTCCACTCCTAAATCTTACCTGTTTTATAGGCTTTGACTTGAGATTAAAAACACTTTATTATATTTGATAATTTCATTGATATTTATTTGTTAACAGCCTTTACTATTATTGTTTAGTTATGTGATATCTGTTTAGTACATTGATAATTCTTTAAGTTTTCAACCAATGTATTATGTACTGTGAAAACATCTATTAATCGTTTTGAAAAAATATTAATTTTAACCTTAGGGATAATAGGCTATTTCACTAATATTATTTAAAGTTTTGTTAGAATATTTTCTAAATCCATCTTACTATTCCAAAAGTGTACATTAAGCTTACTGTTGCATGGTAGAAATTCCTATAAACATGTTATTTTTTTCATTCAGCTTTGATTTCAGGATATCAATAAGCCCTTTGACATATACATATACATACATATATATATATATATATGTATGTATGTGTGTGTGTATGTATCCACAAACTTTTTCCTCATTAGCTATTTTTCCTGGAGTAAAGAAAGGTATTTGCAAGTATAATTTATCTTATCTAAGGTAGTCTGTAGATTTAAGTTCAATGTCTACAAACATTTTTTCTTGGCAATATTAAACATTATTCATTTATTGTGTATCATTAGAAATCTATCTCTCTAGTCTATCATTAGATATTTTATTTTATATTTATATTACTATTATCATCATCTTCTTCACATCTTTTTTTGTTGTTTGGATTTCAGATTGGAAATGGTCCATAGATAACTCACTATCCTGCTATTTTTTTTAATATAACATTCTGTGAAGACCATCCTGCAAATGGATAAAATGACTGCCTCTTATATGGATCAGTATGGAAATTTAAGCTCATCTTTAACATATCTCTGAAAGCATCTTTAGAACAAATGAAAAAGCAGAGTTTTATAGAAATGACATTTCTTATTTTGATTCCACATGATCTCTTCTGCTAAGCATCTATATTTTAAAATATTTTACTCCTTATTATACTAATTATGAATAATTCATATGGTAACATTTATTAAAAGTTTTTTTTTTATAAATGGATGCTGTCTGGAGTTGAAAACAATAGTTATATAGATAATAATGCTCTAGTTTCAATGTAATTTATTTGATGAATCCTCAAGCATATTTTGATAGCTGATAACTTGAATATTACTGTCTAGTAATTATGATACAATTTATACATAGTGTATTTGTGTCTGTCTGACTAAATCCTAAATTAAGTAGAAGAGCAACATAATAAACACAAAGTCAAAAATAAATTTAAGGCCTAAAGAATTGAAACTTGGATAAATTTGGGCCCCAGTAAGTAGAACATTCAGTGATCAATGTTTTATCCCTATTCCTTATAAATGAAACCAAAATATTGTAAACAGAAACATGTTGTCTTAATCCAATTTGCTTGATGATAATACATAATTTTTTCAGGAGGCAGGGAATGGCATAAAGCCTCCATCTTTAATCCCTATAAACTTCCCCAGCTAGACTCAGAAGCTCGTAATGTGCATAGTTTTTGGTATTCACCTTTTGGTTAAGTAATCTGGTTCAAAGTCAGTGAAAGGACAATGGATCTGTCCAACTGAAGTGACTTGTCACTTTCTTTGTTCCACATAGTACTACTTCATGGTACCACAGCAACAAATTATCTGAGTTAGGTTATATTTGAAATATCTTAAATTGTATTATTAACTAAGACTGATAAAATAACATTTAGTTCAAACTTAATCAATATTAGTAATCTAATTTAGCTTATCTTATAGCTTCTGGTTTAATTTAGATGATAGGCTATAATAAAGTGAAAGATGGAGTTACCATGAATATGAATTTGTATATTCATTACAAAAGCTAACTCACACAGTTCAGTAATCACCCTATGTATACACACTTCCTACTGATGTTTTGCTTCAGTAAAAATACACATTTTCTCACATCCCATGTGTCCTAGAAAACTGTAATTTACAAATGCTATGTGCTTAACTAGCTCATTTTTAAAAGTTATAGTGAGAGATGTTATATAGAGCAAGACAATTTTTTTTTGTTATGAAATCAATATAAGGTAATGCTTATCAGAAGAAAAAGAAGAAAATGAAAAGAGGAAACAGGTTTTTGAGCAACTTGGAATTGCAAATTAAATTCCATAACAGGTAAAAGCAAATATAATTAAGGTTTTTAATCACCACGTAATTAGGATTTACTTTATTAATAAAGTGGAACATTTTGCATATACCCTTTTATATAAAATCATTTCAATATCTGACCTACTACAAAGTTATAATAAAACATAAATTGAGAATAAGGCAAATCTACTGAAATAAGAAGCCTATAACACCATTCCAATAAGAATAATGAATGTTGAGGATAGAGTAAAAACTTATTCAAGACCAAATTTTTTATATAATATTAATTGACATGTAGCAATTTAATATTTGCAAAGTAAAGCACTGATTGGTATCATTAACACTTTTCCATTATGCAAATTACAAATGTAAATGCTCACACTGTCAATA
Organism: Sminthopsis crassicaudata; assembly: GCF_048593235.1. Classification (NCBI taxonomy): domain Eukaryota; kingdom Metazoa; phylum Chordata; class Mammalia; order Dasyuromorphia; family Dasyuridae; genus Sminthopsis; species Sminthopsis crassicaudata. The sequence continues at coordinate 264,857,933 of NC_133619.1, read as the reverse complement.
TTCACTGAAAATTTAAAAATAGTTGGTATTAGCTGGCTGTGGCATATTCTTGCTTACAGAGATTAAGTGGTTAGACCATGGTCATATAACAAGTTTAAAGATGTGATCCAAAGTAATATTTTTACTGTCTTCAAGACTGTCTACTACAAAATTCTACTTTTATTTTGTGACTTTCAGAGGCAAGTTAGAGGAAGTTAAAATAGTAAATAATAAATCATGCTAATAGAATAAACTTAATGATCTATAACAGCTTAATTGTAGGAGTAAATCTTAGTTTTATACTGATGCAAAACTTAATCAAAAAGATACTGTCAAAAGATACTTCAGTTTCATTACAATGTGCATATCCTTCACTAATACAGGTTCCTATCTTAGTAGAGAGTCTTTTTGAATTCTGTGGTCAAAATATTTTTTTCAGTACGAAGCTTTTCCAAAAGATTGATTCTTGAATGACTGACATTACAGGGCATATACACAAAATCTTTGCAGTTTAGGAGAGTCTGCCATAGTTTTTGTCTGCTGACATAAATTTTTTGAACAACCCAGAACCACCTCCATGTCATAATAAAGAAAAGGAACTTAAGTAAAATGAATTTTATAGGCTATTGTGCTATGACTTTTATTTTTTTTTTGTCTGCACCAGCACTTCATGGACAATGGAGATCATAGTACATGGGAGACCAAGCACAATAATATGAAAGTGATCCAAAAGAAGTTTCAAATAATCTAATTTTAAGTAATGTTGTGAACCTGGAGGTGATGGAATTGTTTGTTTTGCTTTGTTTTTCTTTGTTGGTATTAGCAACGTTGCAACTTAGCATCAACTTGATTTGCTAAACTTTCAAAGAATTCCTTCCATGATCATCTTCATTTCATATTAGGTTTTTTTAGATTTAATGGGAATAAGAATTAGGAAATAGAAAAAAAAAAAGCAGAAGGGTTGGAGGGTGAAAAAGAAGAGAGAAACATACTGGTAAATAAGAAAACATAATAGTTAATATAACTTGTAGTAATAAATTAAACCTTTGGATTACATGAACAAAGTTTAATTTTGGGTGTTAGGAGAGGAAGGACTCTAAGTCATTCACTCACTTGAAACTTTTGTCCCCATACAGAGTTTCTGCTAAAGATATCCTGCTGAAGATATTTGATTGATGTCTATGTCTCTTTTAAAAAATAAATATGCAAGCATCCGGTCTAATAGAACATTGGATATAGGATAGACTTTTTTATGAGAGAAAATGAAGGATTTATATATAAGTCCATTAATAGTCAGGATATCTCTCTTTTATCTACTGGGCCTTTGACCATCAGTGACATATACTATTCTTTAGACTCAACATGTCATCATCCCCACAGCCCCACAGCAACAACATTACAACATTCTGAGTTGCTAGAGAGTCATACATCTTTTTCTCTGGTGATACTCCTCAAGGATTTCTGTAGTCATCAAGAGACAGAATACTTATTTTTTAAATAATAGCTTTGTATTTTCAAAGTACATGCAAAGATAGTTTTCAACATGCACTTTTGTAAAACTTTGTGCTACAAATTTTTCTCCCTCTCTCTCCTGCCTCACTCCATTGGAAGCAACCAATCCAATTTAGATTAAACATGTGCAGCTCTAAACATATATCCACATTCATCATGCTGCACAAGAAAATTCAAATCAAAAAGGAAAGAATAAAAGAACAACAAAAAAGGTGAATATACTATGATGGGATGCATATTCAAGCCATGTAGGCTGCTTTTTTTGGATACAGATGGCTCTCTCCATCACAAGTCTATTGAAATTGGCCTGAATCACCTCATTGTTGAAAAGAGCCAAGTTCATAAGATTTTATCATCACTTGAATACTTCTTTAGATATATCTCTCCCTATTAACCTTCTAAAAGGGGAAAAACTTAGGTCCAGGAATTAAGTGATCCTTTTTCAGTAGATAGTCACAGTTCACATATGTATCTTACAGGCCTAGTGAAGGAAAATATCTGAGTTCATTCTGTATTTCTATCCTTCTATTCTTCATTTTTTTGGCTCCAACTGAAACTTGACCCATGAACTCTTTTTGGTTTTTCTCATCTGGGTGCTATTCCTCCATGTACATGATTCTTTGGATTGTGACTCTCTTTTTACTAGTGAAGCAAAGTGATGATGTACCAGACAAGGAAGAGACAAAACAGGGAGACCAATTAGAAAAAGGAAAGAACTGGTGAGGATGAATAAGTAGAAAGGAAGAGATGTTGCAAGGAGAAAATTTATCAATTGAATAGATAAAATCAATTTTTCAGCCTGGAAAATCAGAAGGATGGGTGGAATGGACATGTTGTAGGCATCAGGGAAAAGAAAATAGATTATTAAGATAGAAAGTGGAATGGGGTGGATAATCTCCTGGGAAAAGTGAACTCAAAGAGAAGCTAAATATGTCAAAGCCATAAAAAAGGACCACAACAATAAGACAACAAAGGCTCAGTGAGATAAACCTGACTTTATGAGATACATACTCATAATAATTAATAATAATAATACTATTTTATAGTACTTCCTAACTCTGTGTTAAGCTTTATTTAATTATTAACTCATTTGATCCTCATACAACCCTGAGAAGTAAGTGCTATTATTATTCCTATTTTACATTTGAAGAAAACAAAATAAACTAAAGTTAAATGACTTGCCCATAGTCACTTAATCCATAAGTGTCTGAGGCCTGATTTTGAACATAGATATTCCTGAATTCAGGTATTAGGGTTCTATCTAATGTGCCACTTAGCAGCACTTAGCGTAGTGCTTCACACATAGTAATCACTTAGTAAATGTTTATTGACTGACTTATATACATACACACACACACACACACACACACACACACACACACACACACATATATATATATATACATATATATGGAAATGCATACATTATATGCACATATATTTATAATACATACACACATATGCAGACACACATGTATGTGTGTGAGTGTGTATACATGTTATATTATATATATATATATGTATATATACACATATATATATAGTTATAGCTATGAGAATATCAGAGTATCCTAATAATTTTAGTATAAGATAATTATTTGGGCCCTTTAAACTGACCATTAGAATTTACCATCTCCCCTCTTCCATTCCTGGATAATACAAAAATCTTTTACCCAATGCAATATTTTTCTCAATGCAACATGCCACCAGCTCAATGTCTGAAAGTTTTTGTTTATCCAAATGATTTCTTCCATGCAAACCACAGTATGTTAAATTCAACACCTGTCTTGTGCACTGCAATCCTCACTATGGTAACATTTACACATACACAGCATATGCATATATCTGGTATCAGAGGCATTCTAAATAAAAGGACCTAGTACTTTGACAGATTTGATTATACCATTCCTAAAGCACCTAGACGGGTTAAGGCAAATGAATGTTTTCAGCATTTTAGTAAGAAGTACTCACAAGAATGTTAGAGAAAATGGGAAATCTTGCAAGGTTTTTCCTGAGTTTGTTTTTCTTCTACTCTATGCTGCTGCTATTTGTTATTGTCTTAGCATAGATTAAATGCAGCAATGAAGTATTATGAGCCAAAATGTGGGAGCTGGAAAGAACTTTAGTTAATACCTAATTCAGGTATTACTAGATATACTTTGTTTGAAAATCACAGATATTTTCCAACACATATCCAAATAATGACTCCACCATGCACATGCATAAATCACATCACTTCCTAAAGTAGTTTGTTTTGTCTATTTGTCTACTAGACAGAGTAACTTAAGGTAATTTCACATGCCATTATGTATTATAGTTTGCCATAACAGAGAGGAAGTCCATATGCTTAACTCTGGTAATTTAGTATTTCAATGTCTTTTATAGTATTACCACAGTCCATTGCATTTAACATGAGTATTTTTGCCTTTTAACTTTGTCCCAATTTACATTGTTGCAGCCATAGTATGCATAGTTCTTTTGGTTCTAGAACTTGCTTGATACTCATCATTTCACATAAGTCTTATATAAGAGAAATGAATAATGGATAGAGTGCCAAATTTGAATAGAGTTCCAAGATCTGAATTCAAATATAGCCTTAAATGTAAAATGGGAATAATAATAGCATCTACTTACAGGTAGTTGGAAGGGCAAAATGAAGTGATAAATCTCTTATTATTTTAAATAACAATTGTTATATAAATGTTCATTATTGTTATATTTATCATTTTACATATGTGTGTATTCATCTGCTAATGCCACTCCCCTCTAACTGAACATATTAATGACCGTTCTATTATTATTGGCATTTAGATAAATTTTGTCTGTTTTTGTTTTGCTTTGTTTTATTTTGTTTTATAAACCTCTGGAACATAGTTACATTAATATGATCTGTGCATCAAAGTTTAAGTCCAATTTAGTACTGTTTCCCTGAACACTTTAAAAAAATCTTATCTTACTTTTTGTTAATATAACAATTTATTCTCTCCTAACTTCACCACCATCACCATTATGAAAAAAGTGGGAAAAAAGCATAATCATTATAAAGAATATAGATAATAAGGTAGATTTTCACCTTACCCATGTTCAAAAATATATATCTCATTCTGCAACTTGAGCCCATAACTTCTCTTTCAGGAAGTGTGTTTTGTCTTTGTTTTCTAAAATTGGGGGTTAATCATTGAAATTGATTCTCAAATCTTTCAATGTTATTTCTCTGTCATTAAATAAATTTTCCTAGTTTTGCTCCTTTCACTCTATCAATTCAAACTAATGTTCTCTGCTTCTCTGAAATTGCATTTCATAATTTCTTAAGGTGCAATAATATTCCATTTTATTCATATAACAATTTGTTTAGCCATTCCCCAATAAAGAAGAACCCTTTTAGGTTCCAGGTCTTTATAACTGCAGACAAGTGCTTTCAGAAATATTTTTGGTGCATATGAATCCTACTCCTGTTTCTTGATATTTGTGTGTTTTTGACCTTGTAGTGGTTTAATAATTTCCATAATGACATTTTTTAAAATCATAGAAAATGAAAATATGCTTAATTGTATGAGTTTATGGAATTTTTTTGAGTCCAGTTTCTTAGAGCCACAGAATTTTAGGACTAAAAAGGGGCCTTAATAATCATTTACTTCCACTGTACAAATGAGGAAGCCGAATTCTAAAAAAAAAAAATGAGTTTATTTGCCTAATGTCTCACTTGAACCATAGCTATCTGGTAACTTTACAATCTGCATAATCATACTATTTAAATCTTTTAAAAAACAAATCCTAAATACCTAAGGAATAAAATTAGTCTTATAAACACCAAGTTTCATTGCTGGGAATTCATTGTTGAACCAATCTTATGTGCTAAGATGAAGATATTGGTATTTAGAATTTGTATTTCAGAAGAAAAGCAGTAATGAATGGATTTTTAGTGGGAAAGAGGAAATAGGCTATGAAAATAACTACCTTTGTTTAACTCAAAGTGAGTCACTGTCTGCAAGAACTCTCCCAAAAGGGTGTGTGGGCGTCCAGGGGCCTAGACAGTACTGTGATCTGTGAAGATGTCTGTAACAGCCAACACTTCTACTAATGAGATCTCAGAAATGTCTGATGATTCTCTCTAATTGCTCTAAATAATTGGAGAACTGCATGGTCTGGTCTTTCTCCTGATGACGGTCATTTCAAAAATGCTAATCTAAAAGTATTTTGACTAGTGTTTATAATTGGGTGCTTTAGTTTTCATTATTTGATGAAGAAGAAAACAATCTGGCTAAACTATTGATAATCAAGTCCATCATTTTAAGCTTGACCGAATCCCAAAAATTACACTAAAGACATATGAAAAGGAAACAAATTAACAATTGAAAAAAATGTTTTTTGCTTATTTCTAATTAAATAAAACAAAGTTCTGGTTTATATTTACATTTGAAACAAAAATATGCTTGATGTATATAATTTCAAGGAAGACTAGCAATTAAAACATAATTTCAGATCATTATATTTTATGTTTATAACTTGCCAAAGAGTGAATGAAGCAGTAGATTATTTCAAAAACATAAAACATAACTCTCTTGAGCCAAATACATTATTTCATTCTAATACCAGACTTGGAACTGTCATTCCTGACTATGCTATTAATGTGCTATAATCCATAAAATGAAATTAAGTTCATTATGTAGTGATCAACATAACATAATTTCATAGGAGCCTAAGGGTAGGAAGAAAAAAAACTCTAATTCTGGACCAATTGTGTAGCAGTTAGTTTTGGGTGCTCTCAGTTTCACCTTTAAACTCTCTACCCTCTTTTAATTCATTCATATTTTTTCAATCATTAAAACAGTGCTTATTGAACACCTGTTATTTGTAAAGCTCATTGCTATCTGCTGAGAGTAATTCAATGATGAATGAACTCCAGCTTTCTATCAGGCTGCCGACATTCAAGTATACAAGATTCACCTCTCATGGATAGGGTCTGTGAAGACTCCATCACACCAATGTTTTAATTAGGAAGTGCAGCTGAGATTTATTTGATGTTTTGGCCTACTTAGTATTTCCTTTGACTTATGACTTGAAAATCCCTCCAATATAACCTCAAATATCCTGTTCCCCTAATTCTTGTCATTCAGAAACCACTGAAATACAAGAAAGCAAAAAAAAAAAGGGGGGGGGATTTTTTAAATATCAAAGATAGAGGAGAATCAATAATGTTTAAAAGTATTGAATTGGATAAGAGGATAAGGACAAAACAAATATTTTGCAATTAAAAGATTTAAAGATGTCATACTGAGAACAATTTCAATAGAGTAACAGAGACACAAATCAGATCTTTGGCTTGAGCAAGGAAGAAGCCCCATACTTCCACATTTTCATTCTCTCCCATTGCTTCCAATCCTTCCTCATGTTCAAACTGACTCTTTTTCAAGTTCAACCTAATCTTTATTTTTGTCTCCACCCCCCCCCACCTACTAGCCCTCTTAGTTTTCTCCATTCAAAGGAAAAAATTCAAAAAGTTGAGAAGAAGTGGAGGAGGAAAGAAGAGGAGGAGATTGAGGAAGAGGAAGAGGAAGAGAAGCAGGAAGAGGAGGAGGAGGAGCAAGAAAAGGAGGAGGAGGAGGAAGAAGAGAAGGAGGAAAAGAACAATCATCAACATTGGGATTTGTCCTAAAAACTTAAAGAGAAGAAATTCTCCTTTTAAAAAGAGGGTGATCAACAGTGACAAAGGCTGAAGAAAGAATAAGAAGAATGAAAATTAAGAAAGTGCCATTTGAATTTGGAAATTAGGAAGTCATTGCTAACTTTGGAGAGAGCAGTTTCAATGGAAGTCTGAGGTCAAAAGTTGAATTAAAGAAGATTAAGAAGACAGTGAGAAAAAGGAAAAATGGCATATATTGTAAATAGTATTCTCAAAGAGTCTGCTATTTCCAGTACAAAGAATAGAAAAGATACAATCTGGTAATAAGGATGAAAGAATCAAGTTGTTGTTTTTTTTTGTTTGTTTGTTTGTTTGTTTGTTTGTTTGTTTTGTTTTGTTTTGTTTTGTTTTTGTTTTTTGTTTGTTTGGGGGGGATTTTTTTTTTAGTTTTAAGGAAAGCATTGAAAAACTTGTGGGTATAAGGAATGAACCAGTACATATAGAAAGATTGAAGTGATATAAAGAGGATATCAGAAGAGGCAATCTTCTGGAGGAGATAGGAATGAAAGTGGAAGACTTTGTCTTGGCAAAAAGTAAAGTCATCTCTACTCATCAGACAAGAATGAAGGAAGAGATCTATCCATGATGTTAGATGATATAAAGTTATTAAGAATAAAGGAAGTATTATCAGAAAGGATGAAAAGTTGATTCATTTGGATGTTTATAAAATGTTTCTGATTATTGATATTTGTTACATTAGTTATTTAAAAAATTTAAATAAAAATTATGAGTTCTATATACATTGAATGTTTTATATAACACTAAAAAATTCAGGACAGAAGGAAATATAGAAATGAGAGATGCAGCTAGTACTTTAGTAGTTCAAAGAAAAGTATCTGAGTGTCTAAATTAAATTAATAAATTAATTTTGTAGGGGTTATTTGAAATTTAAGATAGTTATCTCATAATAAAGGGAAAGGTTTTATATTTTATTAACTGGATTTCAAGCATCTGCAATCAAGCTGGGAACATAGCTGAGAAGAAGAATTGACTTTTCAAATCCTCTACAACCATGCCAGATAGAAGAACCTCTTTTATCCATTTATAAATGATGACATGTAGTAAACCAATCAATTCACTTTCAAACTTTTTCCAAAAGAATCAACAGAAAAAGTAAAATAAATAGGATCAAATATATCCAAATAGGATGTGTATATATATATATATATATATATATATATATATATATATATATATATATATATATATATATATATATATATATATATATATATATATATATATATATATATATATATATATATATATATATATATATATATATATATATAAATACACATATATATAAAATGCATATATATGTATAATACATATACATATGTATATACATATATACATATACATATGTATATATGGATTCTCCTATAAAACAGAAGCAGATAGCAGATTACATTAAAAATCAGAATTCTACAATATGTTGTTTACAAGAAACACATTTGAAGCAGAGAGATACATACAGAATAAAGTTAAATAGCTGAAGCAGTATATATTATGCTTCACTGAAGTTAAAAAAAAGTGCCAATCAAGATCTAAGACAAAGCAAAAGCTAAAATAGAGTTAATTAAAAAAGATAAGAAAGGAAACTACATCTTGTTAAAGGGTACCATAAATAGTGAAATGATAACAATACTAAACATATATGAATCAAGTGTTATAGCATCCAAATTATTAAAGAAGTTAAGTGAATTACAGAAAGAAATAGGTAGCAAAACTATGCTATTGAAGGATTGCATCTTCCCTCTCTCAGAATTAGATAGACCTAGCAATAAAATAAATAATAAAGTCCATAGGAAGGAGTGAATAGAATTCTCTCAAAGTTATTTCTGATAAATTTCTAGATAAGCCTGAGTGGGGATGAGAGGAACATATATTTTTCTCAGCAGTACATGCTATCTACACAAAAATTGATAATACAGTAGGACATAAACATTTACCCCCCAAAATCATTGCTTACATGTAATTGGAAAAAAATACCATTAAGTAAGGGGGAGAAAGAATAAGCATGACAATTCCCTTCAGCAACCAAGCTGTAGTGGACATCACTGAAGCCAATAGTAATAGTAGATAGGTTTGGTGAGGAGCCAATCTCAGATTATCCCACTCAATCCAATGGGGCAATGTATTGATTTATTGGCTGAGTCACATGATCTGCAAGAAGCTAAACCAGTTAATCAAGGAAATTACTCATTTATTGCTAATGTCATTCTCTGTAGTAAATCTAAGAGGATCTCCTCACAGGGAGGGCACTCCTCCAGTCCCAAACTTCCAGAAATATTTTGGGAAATCTTTTTCCTTATTAGGTATCTCTTTGATTCCCTATATGGGTGGCTTACATCTTTGGATTTCAGGTTTGAGCCCACTGTTTCCACTAACTTTGTGTGTGAAAAAGAATGTCTTCTACACCTCCCCCCCCAAAAAAAAACACCTAGAGAGTATATATTTCACAATCATGACTTTCATCTTGAAACTCTTTCCAAAATGAATCTCCTTGGCTTAGAGAATTTAGTTTGTAACCACTGTTAAATGTAACCATTGTAACCTATACACACACACACACACACATATTTATGTATATGCATATGTACGTATATATGTGTGTGTGTGTGTGTGTGTGTACATCTATCTATATATACATATTTATTGTGTACATGTATATATATGTATATATTTACAAATGTACATATACACATATGTATATAACTTTTTTCTCAATTTGGCTTTGTAAAAGCCATTCAATAGCAATAGATTTATTGATATGGATGGTGGAGAGAGGAATAATACCTGAAAGTTCCAGATCCTCAGAGTTGGTTGAAGACAGACACTTGAAAGGAGAAACTGTCAACTTCTTTCTTAGGATAGGTTATCATTATGGGTGGGAATTGGGAGAAAACTCCCCAACCAGTATTTAACAAGAATTTAATTTATTTTAACAAAGTAATCTCATTTATACAAGTAATTAATAAATGTCTAAAGAATTGATCTGAAACAACTACACCCAGAGAAGGAAAACTGGGAATTGAATGTAAAATATTAGCACTACTGTCTATCTACCCAGGTTACTTATACCTTCGGAATCCAATACTTAACGTGCAACAAGAAAATTGGATTTACACACATATATTATATCTAGATTATACTGTAACACATGTAAAATGTATGGGTTTGCCTGTCGTCTAGGGGAGGGAGTAGAGGTTGGACGGGGAAGATCTGGAAAAATGAATACAAGGAATAATATTATAAAAAAAATTACTCATGCATATATACAGTCAAAAAATTTATAATTATAAAATTAATTTAAAAAAGAGGGAAAAAATTAATGAACCCAGGCTCAGGAAATAACTCTATGTTGTTTCTTATGTGAAACTGTCAATAAAAAAAAGATAAAATGAAAAAAAAAATTGATCTGTATAGAATTGAATTGGAAACATCACTTAGAACAAGCATCTGTAACCATGTGTCAGCTTTCTCTGAAACCTATTAAAAGAAATGCTAATTTTATCAACTGCCATTTTGCTGTAAAATAGTCAAATTAACTGCAGGTAAAAGCACACATTTTGTCCATATTCTTTCACATATATATCAGGACAGAAAAAAATAAAAATTCATACAGAGGACTTGAAAATAAATGACGCATTTGGCAAAGTATTTCCCTTCAATGTTTAAAGCATTCACTGGTGATATTTTATTAACTTGTAAGTAAAATTAAGATTTCAAATTTCATTGCTAAAATAGTCTTTGAAAAAATTATGGAGTAGCTCAACATATGAAAACATCAGAAATGATAGAAAAAAAATCTTTCTTAAGTTTAAAGTTGATTACTTGAATTGAAAAACACCAAATTAGATAATATATAGCCTCATGTAGCTAAGATACTGCATACTAGTATACAACAAATACTTATTATTACTTAAGCCTTCTGTGTGCTTCATTGAAAGCAAAATACTATTTATAAGAGATGGAAAAGAGAAATTGCAGCTTTCCTTTCTTTGATATGTTATGTTTCTTCTCTTAATCAACCATGTTGTGTGATCTATACTCATTGTAGGAAAATATTTATTAGTTTATGCCCCAACAGGGAGCAAAGAGCTGTGCTTTATTAGTATTCCATGCTGCTATTCTCAGAATGGGGTGGGGAGGGGTGAGAAGAACATAGGTTGGAAAATGTTTAAGCCTTTAAACATACAATAATTTATGTTAGTTTATAATGCCAGCTATTAATGCTCAAAATGTTACATCCTGTGTTGAGGTGGGCAAGCTAATGAAGCATTAAGTCTGGCCTGGGCTGACAATCTGGCTCTTTCTCGGCTCTGTGCCCAAGAAGGAATGAGAATTTTAAAGAAGGGCCAAGCTGGTGAAAATAATCTGGCATTGCTTCCTCGCAATCAGCACAGCCTTACATGTCACATTAAGATTTTCCCCCCATCTAATACTAAATATATATGCCATTCCAATGACTTGGCTTATATTCTGATTTCTAAAACCAAGACAGATCCTTGGCTTCATTTTGAGTTAGATGCACCATCAAACTTTCTGGCATGCTTCAAAACTAATACTTAGACATAATTTGAGCCACATCTTTCAACAAGGCCTAAACATCAGATAGTCAGCTGTAATGAGCAGCCCTCCCCCACAAAATGTCAACTGAGCTTCAATTCTCACTACTGCCTTAACCAACTTGACAAGACATGTTTTAAATTACATAAGGCAAGAAATGTTCAACCATCAAGTGGAACTGCTGAATGAAAACCTTTAACCTTGTCCAAGATTACCTCCATACTTTTCTTTCAAGTAGCCAAACCCACATTAATCTAAAGGATTTGAAATGCCAATAATCTGCTTTGATTATTTTTACAGTTTGATTCTCAAAAAATATTCAGTTTGTAACAATTTTGATTGGCATGATTCTCTACAAATATTAACTATACAAGAAGAGGAAGTTAAGGGATAAAATTAATTAGATTAGGGTAAATTTCTAAGTGTTCAATAATTTTTATTTCTTTCAAAGGGAAATCAATATCGCTGAAACCTTGACACATCATATCAGAAGCAAGTAGATGAGTTTCTTCAGCAGTCCCTTGTCTAGACAAGAAATTCTTGAAGTTCCTCTTTCCACACTCTACTCTAGATTTGGTCCTATATGAAAATGAGAAATATATAAAGTTCATATTCTCTACTTTCAGCCTCATCTTCATTTTCAGAATCACAAAATCTCATATTTGGAACAGACCATAGATATCATCATGTCTAATTGATTTTGTTATTGTTGTTCAGTAATTCCATGAGTCATGCCTGACTCTGTGACACTTTTGTTTTTAGTGGTGGTGGGAAGTTTTTTGGCAAAGATACTCAAGTGATTTGCCATTTCCTTTTCCAGAGCATTTTACCTTTAAGTAAACTGAGGCAAAGAAGGTTAAGTCATTTGCCCAGGGTCGCACAGTTAATAAATGTCTAAAGTCACATTCAAACTCAGATCTTCCAAACTTCAAGCCCAATACTCTATCCACTGTGACACCTAGCTGTCTAGCCCAAACAATTCCTGGCCATAAATCTTTGCAATATTTAAATTAGAGATACTGCATTTCTTGAAACTTTTCATACAAGGAAAGTGAACTTTGAGTCTATGAAAGATTTTTACCCAATTTAGAATACCTAATTTTATTCAGGTTATTTTTTTCTAGTAGCTTATTTTAGAAAAGGAGCAAATACAATAATTTACATTGTATAATAAATTAAGTCAAAGTATTTAAAAACCTTTTTTAGTATCTTGAAATAAAAGAAAGAAACTGTCCTTTGTTTAAGAATATAGGAGACATCAATTGGGTGGAGGAAATCTTCTCAGCACATTTGAAATCAGATACTTCTTACTAAAGCAAGCCCAATCCATCTTGATCATTCATTCTTACTTTAAAATACTACAAAAGTTAGGGGACAGAAAAAAAAAACTGTTAGAAAACAGACTTTCAAAGTTTAGAAAAGGTAAATTCTCCCTTTTAAATCCCAGTAAATATTTGAAGTTTCCTGAGGCAGGAGGGAAAAGAGAAGCAGAGAAAAATTGAAAGAAAAAAAAAAAATAAACTCCTTCATTTAGTTTAGAATTTCATCAAAAGATGGCCTTGAAGATGCTATTAAAGGGGTGTTATATGAGAGAAGCCAATGCAAACTCCAGTAATTAGCCTAAAGTCTAAAGCTAAGGATATAGAGTAGAATTACTTTTTCAACTTCTATAATATGTTGTTGTCTCCAGAAACTGCCGATCACTCTCTGGTCTAGAGGAGAGACTTCTTCCTTCAGAGAGCCGCCTCAACTCTGGCCTAGAGCAGAGACTCTTCTTTTCTCCAGAGAACCGCCTCAAGTCTGGTCCAGACAAGACTCTCCCTATCTCTCCAGTGCCGCCCTTTTTTATCCTCCCAGAGAATGGGCGTAGGATAACACTAGAGCTTCTGGGGAAAATTACTTCAACCAATGAACTTGTTCCTCCTAAGCATGCAAGCTCCTCCCCAGGAGGTCACAGAAGTAAAACTTCCAGTAAAGGCCGGAACTAGAGAATTGTCAAGTACCGACTTGGCACTTTGTAAGAACTTATCATCTCATTATCTCATTAGCACTTAGTAAGAAACTAACATCTCCCCCTTTCTTTTGATTTAGAACATAGGGTGGTCATGACCTTGAAACATAAATCCATCAATATGGGAGGCATTGCACATAATTACATAGATTACATAAACACATAGTAACATAGTAACATAATACATGCTAGAAGCATGTCACAAATAACATGATCAAATAATCATAAATTGAGAATTTATAAATATCCATAAGTCCATTGTCCATTAGTCTCATCTTGTGTTAGGAAATCCAATGATTCCTGCTGGTTTTAAAGTTCTCTAACAGTCTTCTTATTAGCCATGCTCTTTCAGTGTCAGATATTTCTTAGATTTTCTCCTTTGTTTTGAGGTCTTTCTCTTTTTCTGTCTCTCTCCAATGAACAAGGCGAATATGACTCGTTGGCACCCATCTGATTCCTTCTCCATCTGAAGAAATACAAGCAAACCCTCTCCCCCAGGCAGTTAACCTATCTAATTACCTTCTATTTACTGCTTTCTAAATCTCTTCTCATCATCTGGCAATTACATTGGAGTTGTTTGCACTGGACACAGCCCTGTTGGTTTAAAAGGCCTGTATTCTCCCCAAGTGTAATCCATTTTTGCAATCTGATTGCCATTTGGCTGACTTATCAGGTAATCCCTTTCTGCCATGTGATTGCTTTTCTGCTGGTTGATCAAATCAGAATCCTGACTTCTAAAGGCTCTTTGGGTGTAACATCAGCTGCCATCATGCCCCAAGTCTTTTTTGCCTGGGGCCCTGGACCTGGGCCCCTCATCCCTTGAGTTTCCTTGAATTATTCTACACTCTGATGCCCAATGGAGTCCTCTGTTGAATTTTGGACATGGGGTTTTAGGTCTTCTGTCACCCTGTCTTCTCACTGTATCTCCATATCTACACTGAGCTCTTAGATGTCCAATTTTTCCACATTGAAAACATCTCCGAGTTTCTCTAGAAGTTCCTTGCCAAGAGGGACCCTATCTTTCCATGTTCATACTAGTCTGGGTGTAAAAAGCATTTGTTCTCACTGTAGCTTATGATCTCCTCTAAAGGAGCATCTTTGTCTAATCCCCATATAATTCTTTTGCAAATCTCATTGGCATTTTCCTTAGCCAGATGTCTGGTCATTATTTCTGTAGCTGCATTTTCTCCAATAGTTCTTTTGACAGCACTTTGCAAACACCCCACAAAATCTGCAAAAGGTTCATTGGGACCTTGCTCCCCATCTTTCTGTCCAGGGAGGACACCCTAAGCTTTTATTGCAGCCTTAGCAATTTGCTCATATATTGTCATAGTATAATTAATCTGTTCTGAATTCTTTCCATACCGACCTTCACCAGCTAAGTGCTCAAAAGTGAATTGTGTGTTAACTCCTATTTCCAAATTGCATCTGACTTGGATTTTACATAATTCATGAAACTCCGCAAGTCATAACAAATTTTGTCTAGGTTCTAGACATGTCCTTTCTATGGATTTCCAATCATTCAGGGTTAGGACTTCATAAGACAAACCATCTAGTAACATTTTAACATAAGCTGATGTAGCCCCATAAAGGGTACAACCTTTTTTCAAATCTTTAATTTTATTCAAATCTAAAGGTGCATATCTTCTCCTTTTTTGACCTACAGAGTCAATCTCTTCAATCACAGGATATGCATGTATAAAATCACTTATATCCAGTCCTTCTCTCTTAGCTTTAACCAATGCTTTTTCTAATCTTGTCATAGGCTTAGTCTGCTTCACAGGTGATTCTCTTTGTGTTTCTGCCTCTTCCCCTCCTCCTTCTTGCTCCACCCCTAAAGGGTTAATTGAGGTAGGAGATGGGAAATGCTCCTGTTGCTCATAATTGTACTTAACTTCATTGTTATCTGATTCATCTTTTTCACCTAATTTAGTTGACACCTCCCCATTTTTCTCCCTCTTCTCTTCCTCTAGAATAACAATTTTTAAAGCCATTTGGATTAAATTGTAGGTATGAAGTGTTGGAAATTGAGTTTGGTTTGGAATTGTAGTATTCACCTAATTGCTTTCCTACTAATTCCCATTCATCTAGATCCAATTCTTCTTCCAGAGGAAAAAGGACATATGACCTGCACAGTTTTTAAAAGTTCAGTAATCTCCTCCAAAATTATAATCAGTCCTTGGCTTTTCATAACCTTGATGATGCTCTCTAAACATTTTCCTTGAACAGAAGGCGTTTGCCCCATTTCATTATAAGAGATTGCTGGTTTAGCCCTTAACAAGTTAAGTTCCTTATTTGTCTATTAGAACGCTCACTTAATCTTTAACAAAGTTTCCTTGTTACTCATGGTTATTTCTGCATCAGATAGTCTTTTCCACTGGAATCTGAATCAGAGGTTTTTCCACTGGAATCAGGATTTTGTCTGTCCCTGTTCGGGTGCCAAATTGCAATGATCCAGTCTAGCTCCTCTGAAGGGCTCAGAATAAGTCCTTGCCAGGATAAGCAAAAGTCCTTGCCCCACGTTGGGCGCCAATATGTAATGTTCTTGAATTGTGAGGGACCGGTCGTCTGCTCAATTATAATCCTTCTCTGGGAAGAGATCTGTAAAATCTTTTCTTCTGTGCACAGGTTTCTTGGGAGTTCTGAATCTCCTCCAACTCTTGTCCTTCCTCAAATCAGACTGGTCCCTTTCAGCCTGCCTGGCATCAAAACTCTATCCCAGAGTCAATTCTCTCAGACCCAATGCTGCCCTTCTTTTATCCTGCCAGAGAATAGGCAGGTGAGAACTCAATGGAGCGTGGGGAAATACTTCCACCAATGAACTTGCTTCTCTTAGAATTCCTAAGGTGTAAACTCCCTTTAAAGGCCCAAACCAAAGGTCTGAGCCAGAGAATTGTCAAGTCAACCTGAGTTCTCACCTTGTAATTGTCTAGACAACCTGAATTCTCACCTTGTAATCCTAACAAACTTCCTGATTTCTGAACTTCTTTTCGGTTATCTACTGTAGCCTTACCTGTCAGAACAGAAATGGAAGATAGCTATCGGAGAAGTGTCCTTATACAGGTAGATAGAACTGGCTATGTATTCCTTGGAGCATTATGAGCCATGGCAGGAAACAAGAACAACTCAGCAGCTAAGGACAATTACAAGGAAGTTGCACAGGAGGCTTGGAACTAGGGTAGTCTTCAGAATCCTACTTAAATCTTCCAGGACCCCAGTAAGAGATAAATCAATTTCTGATTAAGGAAAAGACAAAGAACAACCCAAATCAGAATCTGTTATAGATA
The DNA here is from genome assembly GCF_048593235.1 of Sminthopsis crassicaudata. Classification (NCBI taxonomy): domain Eukaryota; kingdom Metazoa; phylum Chordata; class Mammalia; order Dasyuromorphia; family Dasyuridae; genus Sminthopsis; species Sminthopsis crassicaudata. The sequence continues at coordinate 264,840,886 of NC_133619.1, read as the reverse complement.
ACCAGGAGGGTGAGACAGAAGTCAAATATGAAGGTCTCACTTTAGTCATCCTAATCAAAACAAGACTGTTCAAAACCTCCATAATAAAAAGGATCAGATAAGTCTTGTCTAATCCACAAAGCATTGATGATAGTTGAGCACAAAAATCTCAATCCCCCCAAAATGAAACTTAAAAGATAAATAAATAGGAAAAAAAAAAACAAATACAATGAAGAAATATCATGGATGAAGAGAAGCCACAAAGGAAATTTCAGAACAAGACTGATAGAACATAGTCTTGGAAGAAAGTAAAAAAGGTAAAAGAAAATAGAAAAGCATATAAGGAAGCTACTATCAAAAACTGTTGACTTGACAAATAGGTCCAACAGAGATAGTTTAAAAATTATTGAATTTCCTGAAAACTGTGACAAAAGGAAAAACAAGTACTCTATATTTTAAGAAACCATAAAAAATTCCAGATATACTTCTTGAATGAAACTATAGCTTGAAAATTCAAATTTTAAAGTTGCCAAGAAAAAGAAAAAAATATTGTAAGCTTCCAAAAAAAAAATGAGTTAAGTTATTGAAGAATTACAACCAGAGCCATATAAGACTTAACAATTAAGTTAAAGAAGGGAAAATCTTAGAATATGGTGCAAATATCATGTGATGACATAATAAAGATAATAATATTGTAAAAAAGGAAAACATAATGACATAATATTTCACTCTATAATATTCCAAAGGAAAAAAAAAAACTATTACTTTTAAAAGAATAAAGGACTTTCCTGAGGATTCTGTTTGCTTTTTTAAAAGAGATGAATAGAAACTTTGAAATAAAAATGACTTAATGAAACAAAGACTAAAAATTTTGGAATATAGCCAATGTATTCATTAGGGGAAAATATTTATAACTGATTCCAAATTTAAAAATAAATAATTGTAGCTAAGTAGAATAATATGAATTATGAAAAATGGTAAAAATATCTAAAACAAAGACTTTATAAATAAAACATTTAGGTATTTTAATTAATTATAAGAGACAGTGTTAACTAATTTTAATTTTTAAAAAGGAGAAAATCAAACTTTTAATATCAAAAGTGAATAGTATTTAAGTCTCCTCTAGCTATGATACCTGTGCTCTGCTTCTGTATCTCCATTTATTTCATTTTTTCCTGTCAACTTGTACTTATAATAGTCTTGTAATAAACATTTCTTTGTGTTTAAAAAAATGCCTAGTTTTAGATTATATGTTAATTACATTTCTACCACCTACTTTGAGAACATATTACATATATCCCTAACAAGATTTAAATCTTCCCCAGGGTCATCAGGGAGGGAATGCATCCAACACAATTTTTTTTTTTTTTTTTTTCAGAAAAATAGCCTGTGGTCATGTTCCCACAACACTAATCCTTATCCAAACTTTTAGCCTAGAGCCAGTTTAGATTGATGCCTTTTTGGAGAGTGAAGGGGCACTGTTACCAGAATTCTGGAATCAAGAATTCATTTTAGTAGTTATATGTGGATATATTCACTGGTATTTGAGGAGCTGATTACAATGAACTCAAATGTTTAATTGCTTTTATGGAGCCTCACACACTTGTGTTTCATCTGAGTTTTCTTTCCTTCTTTTTCTTTCTTTCTTTCTTTTCAAAATAAAACTGCTTATCCTACCATAAGTGAGAATCATATCTCCCTTTGGAATTATTCCATATTTTAGCAAGGGTTTGGGAGGGGGGGAAATTATGTTTCATGAACTCAGAGAAAATAGTTTTTTCTGAACCTCCATTTGTATAACTGAGTTGGGAGATGATTCATTGAAGAATGGTGTAAAAGAATTTCCAACCAGGACAATTTGGTTTCTCTTTTAAAGGTAAAGGGACAACTGTTAGTTAACCTCTGATAGTTATTCCTTGTAAGGACAGACTCATATTCTCTGGGAATTCATTTAGAGCTATAATTTCTCTCTGAGAGAGGAAGCTCAATTTTTCTTTTCCTTCTTTTCTCAAGTTAATTCAATAATCATGTATTTAGTGCTTACTATGTGCCAGACACAGTGCTAAACATGTGGAAGACAGCACACAAAAGAAAGTGAGAAGCAGGGGAAGGGGAGGATACCAAAGGATAGCCAAGAAGAGAAAAGAATAAGAACCCAATAGTTGGTCACTCCCTTTAAAAGATTCTACACCAATAAGCAGTTGCTTCACCATCCTCCAGGTACGAATGATGGTTAACAAAATACATGTGATTTCCTGGAAGTAACTAGGAGTTTCATTGTCCCCAAAGTACTTAAATACTGATCTAGCACACATGATTGACTAGAAGTAAATAAATCACTTTTATACATACTTGTTACATAGAGAATATACCCATAATATAATCTAGCCATTTCATGGTAAATTTATCAGATGGCATAGAAACATGTTTCATGGTATCTGTGACAATAGAAAGGTAGTCTGAATAATTGGAGAGAATATCCACATTAACAAAATTACATATCCATTGCAATATTGCAATTTGAGGAGCAGCTAGGAAAAGTCCCTAGCAAAAGTGTTTTGGAGGACTTTCTGGGGGGGAAATAAAATATGTTTTTCTACATAGCATATCCAAATATCTTTCTGAAGAAAAATTATGAATATGATTAAATATGAGAACAACAAAAACAAATAACTAAAAACAAAAGCAAAGAACTAAAAATAATCCATAGCCATTTTAAAATGACTTACCTATCAATTTGTGAGGATGCCAGTAAATAGAGGAATGGCTTAACAAAGTGTGGTATATAATCATGATGAAATATTTCAGTAATATGAGAAATGATGAGTTTGTTGATTTCAGGAAGAAAATATGGACAGAATTGCATGAAATGATGAATAGCAAAATGAGTAGAAGCAAGAGAAAAGGAAGTATTACTAAGAACAACTTTGAGTGAGTCATTTTAACTATTATAAATTCTAAAATTAACTACAAAGAACCCATGAAGGAAGATACTATCTGCAGAGAAAGAATTGATAAATAAAAGCAAATATAGAGTGATATTACATACATTTGTATAGCTCTGTAAAATGGAAACAATCTTTATTTTATTTTTAATTAATTTTATAATTATACTTTTTTTGACATTACATATACATGGATAATTTTTTTAATAGCATTATCCCTTGTACTCACTTCTATTCCAAATTTTCCCCTCCTTCCCTCCACCACCTCCCCTAGATGGCAGGCAGTCCCATATATGTTAAACGTGTTAGACTATATCCTAGATACAATATATGTGTGTAAAACTGAGTTTCTTGTTGCACGGTAAGAATTGGATTCAGAAGATAAAAGTAACCTGCGTAGAAAGACAATAGTTCAAACAGTTTACACTCAATTCCCAGTGTTCCTTCTCTGGGTGTAGCTGATTCTGTCCATTGATCAGCTGGAACTGAATTAGATCTTCTCTATGTTGAAGATATCCACTTCAATCAGAATAAATCATCATACAGTATTTTTGTTGAAGTGTGTAGTGATCTGGTTCTGCTCATTTCAATAAGCATCAGTCCATGTAAGTCTCTCCAAGCCTCTCTGTATTTATCCTTATTTCTTACAGAGCAATAATATTCCATAATATTCATATTCCATAATTTGCTTAACCATTCTCCAATTGATGGACATCCATTCATTTTCCAGTTTTTAGCCACTACAAAAAGGGCTGCCACAAACATTTTGGCACATACAGGTACCTTTCCCTTCTTTAGTATTTCTTTGGGATATAAGCCCAGTAGTAGCACTGCTGGATCAAAGGGTATGCACAGTTTGATAATTTTGGGTCATACTTCCAAATTGCTCTCCAGAATGGTTGGATTCTTTCACAACTCCATCAACAATGCATCAGTGTCCCAGTTTTCCCACATCCCCTCCAACATTCATCTTTATTTGTTCCTGTCATTTTAGCCAATCTGACAGGTCTGTAGTGGTATTTCAGAGTTGTATTAATTTTCATTTCTCTGATCAATAGTGATTTGGAACATTCTTTCATATGAGTGGAAATAGTTTCAATTTCATCATCTGAAAATTGTCTCTTCATATCCTTTGGCCATTTATCCAATTGGAGAATGGCTTGATTTTTTTATAAATTAGAGTCAATTCTCTATATATTTTGGAAATGAGGCCTTTATCAGAACCTTTAACTGTAAAAATGTTTTCCCAATTTGTTACTTCCCTAGTAATCTTGTTTGCATTAGTTTTGCTTGTACAAAACCTTTTTAATTTGATGTAATCAAAATCTTCTACTTTGTGATCAATAATGACCTCTAGTTCTCCTTTGGTCACAAATTTCTTCCTCCTCCACAAGTCTGAGAGGTAAACTATCCTATGTTCCTCTAATCTACTTATAATCTCATTCTTTATGCCTAAATCATGGACCCATTTTGATTTTATCTTGGCATATGGTGTTAAGTGGGGGTCCATATCTAATTACTGCCATACTAATCACCAGTTTTCCCAATAGTTTTTTGTCAAATAATGAATTCTTATCCCAAAAGTTGGGATCTTTGGGTTTGTCATACATTAGACTGCTATAATTGTACATTATTTTGTTCTGTGAACCTAACCTATTTGATCAACTAGTCTATTTCTTAGCCAATACCAAATGGTTTTGGTGACTGCTGCTTTATAACATAGTTTTAGATCAGGCACAGCTAGGCCACCTACATTTGATTTTTTTTTTCATTATTTCCCTTAAAATTCTTGACCATTTGTTCTTCAATATGAATTCTGTTGTTATTTTTTCTAGGTCATTAAAATACTTTCTTGGGGGTCTGATTGGTATAGCACTAAATAAATAGATTAGTTTAGGGAGTATCGTCATCTTTATTATATTCACTTGGCCTATCCAAGAGCACTTAATATCTTTCTAATTATTTAAATCTGACTTTATTTTTGTGGCAAGTGTTTTGTAATTTTGCTCATATAATTCCTGACTTTTCTTTGGTAGATGGATTCCCAAACATTTTATACTCTTGACAGGTGTTTTGAATGGGATTTCTCTTTGTATCTCTTGCTGTTGCATTTTGTTGGTCATGTATAAAAATGCTGAGGATGTATATGGATTTTTTTTTTTGTATCCAGCAATTTTGCTAAAATTGTGAATTATTTCTAATAACTTTTTATTAGAATCTCTGAGGTTCTCTAAGTATACCATCATATCATCTACAAAGAGTGACAGTTTGATTTCCTCATTACCTACTCTAATTCCTTTAATCTCTTTCTCGACTCTTATTGCCAAGGCTGGCATTTCTAATGCAATATTGAATAGTAATGGTGATAGTGGGCAACATTGTTTCTCTCCTGATCTTACTGGAAAAGGTTCCAGTTTATCCCCATTACATATTATGCTTACTGACGGTCTTAAATATATGCTCCTGACTATTTTAAAGAATAGTCCATTAATTCCTATACTGTCAAGTGTTTTTAGTAGGAATGGATGTTGTATTTTATCAAATGCTTTTTCTGCATCTATTGAGATGATCATTTGGTTTTTGTTAATTTGATTATTAATATAGTTCAATTATACTAATAGTTTTCCTAATATTAAACCAGCCCTGCATTCCTGGTATAAACCCTACTTGATCATAGTGTATTATCCTGGGGATGATTTTCTGTAGTCTTTTTGCTAATATCTTATTTAAGATTTTAGCATCAATATTTATTAAGGAGATTGGTCTATAGTTTGCTTTCTCAGTTTTCCACCTACCTGGTTTAGGTATCAGTACCATGTCTGTGTCATAAAAGGAGTTTGGTAGGATTCCTTCATTCCGTATTTTTTTTTCAAATAGTTTATATAACACTGGGGCTGATTGTTCTTTAAATGTTTGGTAGAATTCACATGTAAATCCATCTGGTCCTGAGAATTTTTTCTTGGGGAGTTGATTAATAGCTTGTTCTATTTCTTTTTCTGAAATGGGACTATTTAAGCAATTTTACTTCCTCCTCTGTTAATCTGGGAAGACTATATTTTTGAAGGTAGTCATCCATTTCATTTAAGTTATCAAATTTATTGGCATAAAGTTGGGCAAAGTAACTCCTTATTATTGCTCTAATTTCCTCTTCATTGGTGGAAAGATCCCCTTTTCATTTGTAAGACTAACAATTTGATTTTCCTCTTTCCTTTTTCTGATCAGATTTACCAAAGGTTTATCTATTTTATTGGTTCTTTCATAAAACCAACTCTTAATTTTATTTATTAATTCAATTTTTTTTACTTTCAGTACTACTAATTTCTCCTTTTAATTTTAGAATTTCAAGTTTAGTATTTGGCTGGGGGTTTTAAATTTCATCTTTTTCTAGCTTTTTAAGTTGCAGGAATAATTCACTGATCTTCTCTTTCTCAATTTTATTCAAGTAATCCTCTAAAGATGAAAAAATTTCCCTTATTACCACTCTAGCTCTATCCCATAAATTTTGGTATGATGTCTCATTGTTGTCATTATCTTGGGTGAAATTATTAATTGTTTCTACAATTTGCTGTTTCTCTCAATCATTCTTTAAGATGTCTGTCCCAGACTAGCCTCTCAGTCAGACTGACTTTCCAGGCTCAATGCTGCCTCTTTTATCCTCCCAGAGAATGGGCCTGTGAAAACTCAATGGGGCCTGTGACAACTCCCACAGCCAATGAACTTGCTCCTTCTAAAGGTGTAAACTCCTCTAAATATGTAAACTCCTCTTCAGAAGTCCAAAGATGTAAACTCCCCTTAAAGGCCCGAACCAAAGGTGTGAATTCTGAGCTAGAGAATTGCCCAGACAAGCTGAATTATCATCTTGTAATCCTAACAATTATACACTTTAACAACAATATTATATGAGGATGTATTCTGATGGAAGTGGATATCTTCAACATAGAGAAGAGCTAATCCAATTCCAACTGATCAATGATGGACAGAATCAGCTACACCCAGAAAAGGAACACTGGGAAATGATTGTAAACTGTTAGCATTTTTTCTTTGTCTCCCCAGGTTATTTTTACCTTCCAAATCCAATTCTTCCTTTGCAACAACAACAACGACAAAATTCAGTTCTGCATATATATATATATATATATATATATATATATATATATATATATATATATATATATATATATATAGTACCTAGGATATACTATAACATATTTAATATGTATGGGAATGCCTGCCATCTAGGGGAGGGGGTGGAAGGAAGGAGGGGAAAATTCGGAACAGAAGGGAGTATAAGAGATAATGTTGTAAAAAATTACCTATGCATATGTACTGTCAAAAATGTTATAATTATAAAATTAATTTTAAAAATCATTAGCATTCTCATTTATCACTAACAAAATCCAATAGAGTTAAAGAGAAATTGCATTTAAAGTAACTACCAATAGTATAAAATATTTAGGAATCTATTTGCCAAGGGACAATCAGAAACTATATGAGGAAAACTACAAAACACTTTCCACAAAAATTAAGTCTGATCTAATCAATTGGAAAAAATATTAAATGCTCTTGGATAGGGTGAGCAAATATAATAAAGATGACAATGCTACCTAAACTAATCTATTTATTTAATGCTATACCAATAAGACTTCAAAAAAAAAAAACGATTTTAATGACCTAGAAAAATAACAACAAAGTTCATATGGAAATACAAAAGGTCAAGAATTGCAAGGGAATTAATGAAAAAAAAAAAATCAAATGAAGATGGCCTAGTTGTATCGGATCTAAAATTATATTAGAAAGCAGTGATTACCAAAACCATTTTGTATTGGCTAAGAAATAGACTATTTGATCAGTGGAATAGGTTAGGTTCAAAGGAAAAATAATCAATAACTTTAATAATCTAGTGTTTGATAAACCCAAGGACCCTAGTTTTTGGGATAAGGACTCACTGTTTGACAAAAAAATGCTGGGGAAATTGGAAATTAATATGGCAGAAACTAGGCATTGACCCACACTTAACACTGTACACCAAAATCAGGTCAAAATGAGTTCATGACCTAGGCATAAATAATGAGATTATAAATAAATTAGAGAGACATAGGATAGTTTACCTCTCAGACCTGTGGAAGAGGAACAAATTTATGTTCAAAGAAGAATTAGAGATCATTACTGATCACAAAATAGAGAACTTTGATTATAGCAAAATGAAAAGTTTTTGTACAAATAAAAGGAATGCAGATAAGATTAGAAAGGGAACAATAAACTGGGGAAACATTTTTACATTCAAGGTTCCAATAAAGGACTCATTTCCAAAATATATAGAGACTTGACTCTAATTTATAAGAAATCAAGCCATTCTCCAGTTGATAAATGGTCAAAGGATATGAATAAACAGTTCTCAGATGAAGAAATTGAATTATTTCTAGCCATATGAAAAGATGCTCCAAGTCATTATTAATCAGAGAAATGCAAATTAAGACAACTCTGAGATCCCTCTACACATCTGTCAGATTGGCTAGAATGACAGGTCAGGATAATGTGCAATGTTAGAGGGGATGTGGCAAAACAGAGACACTGATACATTGTTGGTGGAATTGTGAATACATCCAGCCATTCTGGAGAACAATTTGGAACTATGTTCAAAAATTTATCAAATTGTGCATATTCTTTAACCCAACAGTGTTACTACTGGGTTTATATCCCAAAGAGATCTTAAAGAAGGGAAAGAGTCCTGTATATACAAGAATGTTTGTGGCAACCCTCTTTGTAGTGGCCAGAAACTGGAAACTACTTGGATGTCCATCAATTGGAGAATGGCTGAATAAATTGTGCTATATGAATATTATGGTATATTATTGTTCTGTAAGAAATGACCAACAGGATGATTTCAGAAAGGCCTGGAGAGACTTACAGAAACTGATGGTGAGTGAAATGAGCAGGACCAAGAAATCATTATATACTTCAACAACAATGCTATATGAAGATCAATTCTGATGGACATGGCCATCTTTAACAATGAGATGAATCAATTCAGTTCCAATAAAACAGTAATGAACTAAACCAGCTACACCCAGCAAAAGAACACTGGGAAATGACTATGAACCGCTACATAGAATTCCCAATCCCTCTGTTTTTGTCCACCAACATTTTTGATTTCTTTCACAGGCTAATTGTACACATCTCAAAGTCCTATTCTTTTTGTACAGCAAAACAACCGTTTGGACAAGTATACATATATTGCATATATTGTACATAATTTATACTTTAATATATTTAACATGTATTGTTCAACCTGCCATCTGGGGGGGGGGGAAGGAGGAGAAAAATTAAATCAAAAGATTTGACAATTGTTAATGCTGTAAAATTACGTGTGCATATATCTGCTAAATAAAAACTATAATGAAAAAAAATTAAAAAAAAAAAAGAAATCTGAAAGGAAAAACCCTGAAAAAAAAAGATTTTACCATCAATATTCATTAGGGAGATTGGTATATAATTTTTTTTCTCTGTTTTCAACCTACCTGGTTTAGGTATCAGTACCATGTCTGTGTGTTAAAAGGAATTACGTAGAACTCCTTCAATCCCTATTTTTTTCAGATAGTTTATATAGCATTGGAGTTAATTGTTTTCTAAGTATTTGGTAGAATTCACTTGTAAATCCATCTGGTCCTGGGGATTTTTTCCTAGGGATTTGGTTATTAGGTTGTTCTATTTATTTTTCTAAAATAGGACTGTTTAGACTATTTACTTCTTCCTCTGTTAATCTGGGCAAGTGATATTTTTGAAAGTACTCTTCCATTTCTTTTAAGTTATCGAATTTATTGGCATAAAGTTGGGTAAAGTATCTCCTAATTATTTCTCTAATTTCTTCTTCATTAGTGGTGAGTTCTCCCTTTTCATTTTTAAGACTAACAATTTGATTTTTTTTTCTTTCCTTTTTTAATCCGATTTATTAAGGGTTTGTCTATTTTGTTGGTTTTTTCATAGAACCATCTCTTAGTTTTATTAATTAATTCAATAGTCTTTTTACTTTCCATTTTTTATCTCTCCTTTTATTTTTAGAATTTCAAATTTAGTTTTTAGCTGGGGGGTTTTAATTTGTTCTTTTTCTAGCACTTTTTAGTTGCAAGCCCAAATCATTAATCTTCTCTTTCTCTGTTTTATGCAAATAGGCCTCTAGAGATATGAAATTTCTCCTTATTACCACTTTGGCTGCATCCTACATATTTTGGTATGGCATTTTGTTGCTGTCATTTTCTTGGGTGAAGTTATTAATTATGTCTATGATTTGCTATTTCAACCAATCGTTCTTTAGTATGTGATTATTTAGTTTCCAATTTTTTTTTTGGTCTATTTCCCCTGGCTTTTTATTGGATGTAATTTTCATTGCATCGTGGTCTGAAAAGGATGCTTTTACTATTTCTGCATTTGATTTTGAGGTCTTTATGTCCTAATATATGGTCAATTTTTGCATAAGTTCCATGAACTGATGAGAAGAAAGGGTACTCCTTTCTGTCTCCATTTAGTTTTCTCCAAAAATCTATCATATCTAATTTTTCTAGTATTCTATTTACCTCTTTGACTTCTTTCTTATTTATTTTGTGTTTGATTTATCTAATTCTGAGAGTGCAAGGTTGAGATCTCCCACTATTATAGTTTTGCTGTCTATTTCTTCTTGCAGCTCTCTTAATTTCTCTTTTAAGAATTTAAATGCTACATCACTTGGTGCATATATTTTTTGTTATTGATATTGCTTCATTATCTATTTTACCCTTTAGGGAGATATAATGCCCTTCCTTATTTCTTTTAATTAGATCATTTTTTTTTTGCTTTTGCTTGATCTGCCTTTTTTTTTTTTAAACTTCACCTGAAGCATAGTAGATTCTGCTTCAATCTTTTACCTTTACTCTGTAAGCATCACCCTGCTTTAGGTGTGTTTCCTGCAAACAACATATTGTAGAATTCTGGCTTTTAATCTAGTCTGCTAACCACTTTCTCTTTATGGGCATCTACTCATTTTCCAATTCTTTGTTACCATAAAAAGAGCTATTATAAACATTTTTGCACATGTGAGTCTTTTTTCCTTATTTGATGATTTCCTTTGGATACAGACCCAAAAATGAGACTGTGGGGTCAAAGGTTGTGTGCAGTTTTATAGCTTTTTGGTGACACTACCAAATTGCTCTCCACAATGGTTGCAGCATTTTATAGTGCCACCAACAATGCATTAATGTGCCCGTTATTCCACATGCCCTCCAATATTTTTCAATATCTTTTCCTATCAACTTAGCCAATATGAGAAGTGTGAGGTAGTACCTCAGAATTGTTTTCATTTGCATTTCTCTAATCAATAGTGATTTGGAGCATTTTTGTCCATTTGACTATAGATGATGTTAATTCCATCATCTGAAAATTGTTATATATTTGACAATTTACCAATTGGGGAATGATGTGTGTTCTTATGAATTTGGCACAGTTCTTTTATATATTTTAGAAATGAGACTTTCATCAGAAACACTGACTGTAAAGATTTTCCCAAGCTTTCTAATTCCCTTTTAATTATTTCTGTTGGTGGTGTTTGTGCAAAAACTTTTAAAATATAATATCATAAAAGTTGTCCATTTTGCCTTTCATAATGTCCTCTAGTTCTTCTTTGGTCATAAATTCCTCTTTTCTCCAAAAATGTGATAGATAAATTATCCCTTGCCCTCCTAAATTGTTTATGGTATCATTCTTTATGCCAAAATCATGTATCCCTTTTTACCTTAATTTGGTATGGTATGTGAGAAGTAGGTCTATGCTGAGTTTCTGACATGTTATTTTCCAATGTTCCTGGTAATTTTTGTCAAATAATGAATTCTTATTCCAAAAGCTGGAGTTTGGGAGTTTATAAAATATTAGAATACTAAAGGCCTTGATTATTATGTTGTGTGTGTCTAATTTATTTCCCTGATTGACTAAAAGCTTTTTCTGCAACTATTGAGATTATCATAGGATTTCTGTTGGGTTTTTTATTGATATGATCAATTATTGTAATAATTTTCCTGATATTGAACTAGTCCTGCATTCCTGGTATAAATTCCACTTAGTCATAATTTATTATCATGCTGATATGTTGCTGTAATCTCTTTGCTAATGTTTTATTTAAAATTTTTGCATCAATATTCATTATGGAGATTGGTCTATAATTTTCTTTCTCTGTTTTGGCTATTCCTGGTATAGGTACCAGTACATATTTGTGTCATAGAAGGAACTTGTCAACACTTGTATTTTATTTTTCCAAATAGTTTACATGATATTGGAATTAAATTTTCTTTAAATATTTAGTAAAATTCAGTTGTGTATATATTGGGCCCTGGACATTTTTACTTAGGGAGTTCATTAATGGCTTGTTCAATTTCCTTTTCTAAAATGGAAATATTTAGTAATTTATTTCCTCTTCTCTTAATCTGGATAATTTACATTTTTGTAAAATTCATCCACTATGATAGATTTTCAGACTTGCAGCCATACAGCTGGACAAATAGCTCCAAATTATTGCTTTAATTTCTTTTTCATTGGTGGTAAGTTCAGCCTTTTCATTTTTGATGCTTCTGATTTGGTGTTTTTCTTTCCTTTTTCTTATCAAATTAACAAAATATTCATCTATTTTGTTGAAATTTTCATAAAACCAACTTATTTTTTTATTACTTCAATAGTTTTCTTAGTTTTAATGTTTTTAATCTCTCCTTTGAATTTCATTATTTCTAATTTGGTATTTAATTGGGGGTATTAATTTGTATTTTTTCCTAGATTTTTTACTTGCATGCCCAATTCATTAATTTCTTCGTTCTGTATTTTATTAATGTAGCTACTTAGAGATATAAAATTTCACCCAAGACCTGCTTTGCCTGCATATAATAGGTTTTGGCATGTTATGTAATTGTTGTCATTCTTTTAGATGAAATTATAGATTGGTCCTGGGATTTGGTGTTTGACTCACTCATTTTTTAGAATTAGACTAATTAATTTCCTTTGTTTTGGTCTATCTTTCCCAGCCCATTTGTTGAATATAATTTTTGTTGCCTTGTTGTCTGAAAAGGAAGTATCTACTATTTCTTCCTTTCTGCTTTTGATCTTGAGAATTTTATGCCCTAATACATACATGGTCAATTTTTGTGTAGGTACCATGTACTACCAAAAAAGGTATATTCCTTTCTGTTCCTATTCAATTTTCTCCAGAGGTCTATCATATCTAGGTTTTCTAAAGTCCTATTAACCTCCCTAGTTTTTCGTGTTTATTTTATGGTTAGATTTATCTGACTCTGAGAGAGGAAGATTGAAAAACCCCACTATTGTCATTTTGTTGTCTTTTTTTCCCCTGGAACTGGCTTAAAATATTTTCTAGAAATTTGCCAGCTCTATCACTTGAAGATACAAATTTAGTATTATTACTATTTTGTTGTTTACAGTATCCTTTATCAAGATGTACTTTCCTTCCTTATCTCTTTGTAAAAGAACTATTTTTACTTTTGCTTTATCAGAGAATTGCTAATGCTGATTTTTTTTTACTTCCGCTGAAGTGTAATAAATTGTTTCAGTCTTTAGTTTTTACTTTGTATATGCCTCTTTGTGTCAAATGTGTTTCTTATAAACATAATGTAGGATTCTGTTTTTTTTTTTTTAATCCACTCTATTTGCTTCCATTTTATGGGAGAGTTCATCCCATTCACATTCACAATTATGATTATCAGTTCTGTATTTACCTCTATCCTATTTTCTACCCTGTCTATACTTCTGTTCTCTCTTTTTACCCTGTTCTTGGTAGAGTTGGTGTTCTGGATTTTCCTGTCAGCATAATAACTTTCTATGGTCAAGATACTTTTCTTTTTCTTGTTCATTTTCTTTCCTTTTCTTTTGGTATTTCTTTTCTTTTCTTTTTTAATTTTTTTAATTTTTTTTTTAATTTTATGGTTAAGCTCTACTCCTGGAGCAAAAGGGGCACTGTCCCAAGCTTGCTGTACAGCTCTAAGCCTTGATTTTTGAGGACAGAGATAACTTGTGTTTGCAGGAGCTAACTTTGCCTATTCTTTTCAAGAAACAACCTTGTATCCCAGAGTTTTTTTCTGACCTGGTATTGGAAGCTGCCCCACTGATATGCTCCTCTTATGAGTCAGGACTTAGTGACTTAGTGATTGCTGTGATTGAGACCCTCTCACCATCTTTCCCAGAGTCTGGGCTGAAAACCCTTTTCATTCCAGTGAAAAATGACCTTTCTTGAAGTTTATCCAGTCTATTTTGAGGGGAAGAATAGTTTCATTCTATCAGAGTCTGTTCAGATACTTGTTTTCATATAGCTTTATAGAGAAATTGGTAGAGCTCGAGCAGCTTCCTCACTTTTCTCTGACATCTTGGCTCCATCCATCTCATTCTTTTTCTGACTTTAATCTTAGTTTCTTCCCTCTTTTAATTATTTCCTATTCATCCAGTATATAAATTGTTTGAAATAGTTATTTGCCTATTGTTTTCTCCATTCAACTGCTACCTCACTGAGAGCAGAGGTTATCATTTACCTTTCTTTTAATCATTTGTGCTTAGCATAGTATTTGGCAACTTGTAGAAGCTTAATAAATATTTCTGACACTGCACTAATCACTGGGGATATGAATTAAAAACTTTTTCAATTCCTGACAACAAGGTGGATACCTTGAAATCATGCTCTTTCAATCCTCATTTACTTCACAACTAGTTCTTTCTGTTTACATAAATGTTCCTTTGTATTTAATTAAAACAGGTTTGATTTCATCTTTCTTCCTTGTCTAGATACTATTACAAATATCTTTTCCCTTTCAATTTAAGCATCTTAAAAATGATTGTTCCCTATGTATTCATTTCTTTATTATCTTCTCTCACCTCAAGCCCTTATAATTTGGTTTCCATCTTGATAACTCAATAAAAATTGCTCTCTCAAAAGGAGTTTGGACTATTTGGTTGATCATTCTCTAGTCTTTTGAAATTTTTTTTTCCTATGGATAAAAATCTCCTAAATATTCTCCATCTTGAAGAACAAAAGTTCAAGAATATAATGGAAATTGATGGCAAAAAAAAGTAAAAGGAAGGTGGCTGATCAATGCCTGATTTCAAAGTATATTTATAGAGCTCAAAACTCTCTGGTTCTTGGTAAGAAATAGAGTGATAAATTGATGAAATAGATTTGGTTTATAAGACACAGTTTGAGAAATCCAAAGACTGTAGTTTCTGGGGAAAGATCTCATTATATGACAAAAACTGTTTTATAAATCAGAAAACAAGAGAACACAAATTAGGCACAGATAAATATCTCACACCATACCAATGTAAGGTCAAAATAAGTGTATGATTTACACATGCAGAGTGACTTAATGAGAAACATAGTAAGTGTGTTCAGAAATTGTCGTGTGGAAAAAATGGAATCAAAGTTATTTTGTTTGGCTCCAAATGTAAGTAAAAAAGGCATTAAAGCAGATGGATAAAGTGGAATAAGTGGTACATCCAGTACTAAAAAGACCTGAGTTCAAATTGTTGTTGTGTAAACTACTGAATCAGAAAAAAATTGATAAAATCTAAAAAAAATAGGTTAAAAAGTATGATTGTATATATAATGTTTCTAACCCAAAGTCTACCACTTATGCAAGAAAGGTGAAAAGATTCCTTCTCATAACTCTTCTTTGGGGTGAATTTGAGCCATTGTAATTTCACAACATTCAGTTTAAATTGTTTAGTTGTTGTGATTTTCATTTATTTTGTTGTAATCATTGGGCCTGTTGTTTTCCTGGTTCTTTTCACTTCACTTTATCTAGGTATATGTCTTTTTCTATATTCTTTATGTTGATAATTTCTTATAATGTAGTAATATCTCATTGCATCAAAATGCCTACATACTTTCATTCATTCTCCAGTCATTGGATATTTCCTCTGTTTCTAGTACTTTGTTGTAATAGAAATTGTCATCATATATAACATATGTATGTAAATACACATGCAGATATGTATGCATGTGTGTATTTACATATACATGCATGTATTACATATGCATATATATACATATACAAGTGTGTGTTTTATTTATTAATTTTTGTTTATGAAACCATATCGTTTACCACTGACCGCCTTGGTAAATACTCATAATACTGGATTAGATCTCTGGTTAAAGTGATATGGAAATTATCAAACCTTACAGTCAGTATTTATTATAATTTGACTCATTATACTACGGGTGAAGAGCCAATTGTCTGGAATGGAGGCAGATGAAGATTCAGGTAACTTGTACATATTTATATTAGAGAATTGAATATTTGTTAAATGATGTGATTTATTCCTAATTCCTTTTGTGTTGTATTTGCTTTCTGGAAAATTTATATATAAGTACATTATGAGATGCATAAAGAACAGGATAAAGATTTGGTTAATGATGACTGTAACACAGAGTTGTTGACAACTGTATTTTTATTCTTACATTAAATTTTTTTCTCAATTACATGTAAACGAAATTTTAACATGCCTTTTTAAAAACCATGAGTTTCGAATGATCTACTTTCCTCTTTCTTCTCTCCCTTTCCCTCCTTCATTGAGAAGCCACATTATTAATTATAAATTTTATAGATGTCAAAAAAAAACTTTTCCATATTAGCCATGTTATAAAAGAAAACAAAAAAAGAAAATAATAAAAGTTTTTAAAGTATGCTTCAATCTGGATTTAGAATCCATCTGTTCTTTCCCAATTGATAGTATTTTTCATCTTATGCTTTCAGAATTGTCTTAGATCATTGCATTAGTCATTCACTGTTGATCATAGTACAATATTGCTGCGTGTAATTTTGTACTAGTTCTGTTAATTTTCTTTGTATTAGATCATATAAGTTTTCTAAAAGCATTCTTATCATCATTTCTTATACTCCAATATTGTTTAGCCATTTCCTAATTTATGTATGTCCCCTCAATATCAAACACTTTGCCACTCAAAAGAAAAAAAAAACTGCTATAAATATTTTTATACATATAGATCCTTTTCCTTTTCCAGTGGTGGGTCAAAGGGCATTTACATCTTTATAGCCCTTTGGATGTAGTTCCATTGCTCTCCAGAACAGTTGCTAAACTATTAGTTCACAACTCAACCAATGGTGCATTGGTGTCCCTATTTTTGCACATCCCTCCAACATTTGTCATTTCCTTTTCTGGTGTCTGATAAGTGTAAGGTACTATAGCAGAATTGTTTTAATTTATATTCTTTAATCAATAATGACTAGAGATAGTTTTAATTTCTTTCCTGGAAAATTGCTTCTTTACAATCTTTGACTATTTAGCAATGAGGAATGACTTGAATTTTTTTTTTTAATACCATTATCCCTTGTATTAATTTTTTCCAAAATTTCCCCTCCCTCCCTCTATTCCCTCCTCTAGATGACAGGCAATCCCATACATATTAAATTTGTTACAATATAAACTAGATACAATATATGTGTGTAAATCCAATTTTCTTGCTGCAAGTTAAGAATTGGATTCCGAAGATTTAAGTAATCTGGGTAGAAAGACAGTAGTACTAACAGTTTACATTTAATTCCCAGTATTCCTTCTCTGGGTGTAGGTGTTTCTGTCCATCATTAATCAACTGGAAGTGAGTTGGATTTGGCACTGAAAGAGCATGGCTAATAAGAAGACTGTTAAAGAACTTTAAAAACCAGCAGGAATCATTGGATTTCCTAACACAAGATGAGATTAATGGACAATGGACTTATGGACATTTATAAATTCTCAATTTATGATTATTTGATCATGTTATTTGTTACATACTTCTAGAATGTGTTATGTTACAATGTTACCATGTTACTATATTTTTATGTAATCTCTGTAATTATGTGTAATGCCTCCCATATTGATGGATTTATGTTTCAAGGTCATGACCACTCTATGTTCTAAATCAAAAGAAAGGGGGACATGTTAGGTTCTTACTAAATGCTAATGAGATAATGCAATATTAGATTCTTATTAAGTGCTAAGTCGGTACTTAATAATTCTCTAGTTCTGGCCTTTACTGAGAGTTTTACTTGTGAATTCCTGAGGAAGTTGAAGATATCCACTTCCATCAGAATACATCTTCATACAGTATTGTTGTTGAAGTATGTAGTGATCTTCTGGTTCGCTCATTTCACTCAGCATCAGTTCATGTAAGTTTCTCTAAACCTCTCTGTATTCATCCTTCTGGTCATTTCTTACAGAGCAATAATATTCCATAACATTCATATACCATAATTTACCCAACCATTCTCCAATTGATGGACATCCATTCATTTTCCAGTTTCTAGCTACTACTAAAAGAGCTACCAAAAACATTTTGGCACATACAGGTGCCTTTCTCATCTTTAGTACTTGTTTGGGATATAAACCCAGTAGTAGCACTGCTGGATCAAAGGGTGTGCAAAGTTTGATAACTTTTTGGGCATAGTTCCAAATTGCTCTCCAAAATGGCTGGATTCTTTCACAACTCCACCAACAATGCATTAGTATCCCAGTTTTCCCACATCCCCTCCAACATTCCTCCTTATTTGTTCCTGTCATCTTAGCCAATCTGACAGGTGTGTAGTGGTATCTCAGAGTTGTCTTAATTTGCATTTCTCTGATCAGTAGTGATTTGGAACACTCTTTCATATGAGTGGATATAGTTTCAATTTTGTCATCTGGAAATAGTCTGTTCATAATCTTTCACCATTTATCAATTGGAGAATGGTTTGATTTCTTATAAATTAGAGTCAGATCTCTATATATTTTGGAAATTAGGCCTTTATCAGAACCTTTAACAGTAAAAATGTTTTCCCAATTTGTTACTTTCCTTCTAATCTTGTTTGCATTAGTTTTATTTGTACAAAAGCTTTTTAATTTGATGTTTCACTCCTGATCTTACTGAGAAAGGTTCCAGTTTATCCCCATTATATATTATGCTTACTGATGGTCTTAAATATATGCTCCTGACTATTTTAAGGGAATAGTCCATTTATTCCTATACTATCAAGCTTTTTAGTAGGGATGGATGTTGTATTTTATCTAATGCTTTTTCTGCATCTATTGAGATGATCATTTGGTTTTTGTTAATTTGATTATTAATATAGTCAATTATACTAATAGTTTTCCTAATATTGAACCAGCCCTGCATTCCTGGTATAAATCTTACTTGATCATAGTGTATTATTCTGGGGATGATTTTTCAAGTCTTTTTGCTAATATCTCATTTAAGATTTTAGCAACAATATTCATTAAGGAGATTGGTCTATAGTTTTCTTTCTCAGTTTTCCACCTACCTGGTTTAGGTATCAGTACCATGTCTGTGTCATAAAAGGAGTTTGGTAGGACTCCTTCTTTCCCTATTTTTTCAAATAGTTTATATACCATTGGGGCTAATTGTTCTTTAAATGTTTGGTAGAATTCACATGTAAATCCATCTGGTCCTGGGGATTTTTTCCTGGGGAGTTGATTAATAGCTTGTTCTATTTCTTTTTTCTGAAATGGGATGATTTAAGCAGTTTACCTCCTCTGTTAATCTAGGAAGCTTATATTTTTGGAGGTAGTCATCCATTTCACTTAAGTTATCAAATTTATTGGCATAAAGTTGGACAAAGTAACTCCTTATTATTGCCCTAATTTCCTCTTCATTGGTGGAAAGATGCCCCTTTTCTTTTTTAAGACTAACAATTTGATTTTCCAACTCAAATTTCAGGACATTGTTACTCTCTATCATAGCTTCTCTTTCCTTTGCCCATTTTTCTTCTAACTTTTTTTTTTAACATACACACACACACACACACACACACACACACACACATATATATATATATATATATATATATATATATATATATATATATGTATATATATTTAATTTTTTATTAATTTTATAATTATAACATTTTTGACAGTACATATGCGTAGATAATTTTTTACAACATTATCCCTTGTACTCCCTTCTGTTCTAGATTTTCCCCTCCTTCCCTCCACCCCATCCCCTAGATGACAGGCATTCCCATACATATTAAATATGTTATAGTATATCCTAGATACAATATATATGTTGTTGTTGTTGTTGTTGCTGCAAAGGAAGAATTGGATTCAGAAGGTAAAAATAACTTGGGAAGAAAAACAAAAAAATGCAAACAGTTTATACTCATTTCCCAGTGTTCCTTCTCTGGGTATAGCTGATTCTGTCCATCATTGATCAATTGGAATTGGATTAGATCTTCTCTATGTTGAAGATATTCACTTCCATCAGAATACATCCTCATATAGTATTGTTGTTGAAGTGTATAGTGATCTCCTAGTTCTGCGCATTTCACTCAGCATCAGTTGATTAAGTCTCTCCAAGCCTCTCTGAATTCATCCTGCTGGTCATTTCTTACAGAATAATAATATTCCATAACATTCATATACCATAATTTACCCAATCATTCTCCAATTGATGGGCATCCATTCATTTTCTAGCTTCATTGCTAGCCCCTAGTCCAATCCTGTCCATGCTGCTCTTTTTTTTTTTTTTCCTCCCCTTGGAACCAACCTTTTCTGTTGAAATTCCAGATTCTCTTCAGCTAGTAAGTTATGCTTCTAATCCTTGTGGTTTTTTACAGTCCAGCATTATTTTTGAGGCTCATTCAACTAGTTGGTATTGAGGGAAGAAGGGAGCTTACAAATTCGCATGTATCTTTTCTGCCATCTTGGCTCTGCCCCCTCAATGACTTGAATTTTTATAAATTTTATTCCATTGTGTATATATTTAAGAAATAAGCCCTTTATCAGGAAAATATGTGGTAAAATTTTTCCAGTTTTCTGCTTTCTTTCTAATTTTTATTGCAATGGTTTTGTTTGTGTTAAAAAAAAGGTTTTTTAATTAGATATAATCATAATTATTCATTTTACATCCCTTAATGATTTCTATCTCTATTTCTCTCTTTCTCTCCCTCTCCTTCTCCCTCCCTAACCATCTCTCCTTCTCTATTTCTCTTTGTGTATGTTTCTCTCTATGTATGTGTGTCTTTCTCCCTAATTTGATCATAGATTCTTTTTTATTTATAGATATGACAAGTAAACTATTCTATGATTATTGAATCAACTTTATGTCTAAATGATTATCTATTTTGACCTTATCTTAGTTTGCAGAGTGAGATGTTGGTCTATAATCTAACTTCTATCACCCTGCTTTCCAGTTTTTCTCAGCAATTTTTGTCAAATAGTGATTTCTTGTCATATGATTTTGGATATTTGAGTTTGTCAAACACTATATTACCACAATTTATTTTCTGTGTATTGTGTATCTGATATATTCTACTGATCCATCCCTTTATTTCTTAGCCAGTATCAGATAGTTTTGATGATTAACAATAAGTAATACAATTTGAGATCTGATGGTAGGCCACCTACCTCCCTTTACATTTTTTGACAGCATCTCCTTGAAAAAATCAGAGCATTATTCTCTTATATTGGGCCTATGCCAGTAAATATGAGACCTTAACATATTGAAGCTCCTTTATATTTAATTGTATTTTTTCTTATTTATTATGAACTTAACAAATTAATTAAAAATTCCTGTCCCAAACACTTATATGGTATGAAAAAATAGAAAGGTATAATGCAGAGAGTGTATCCAGAACCCAATCTGAGAGTTGATCATGGATTATAAACAGTGGAAATGAGTAGTTTTCTATCTTTGCCTTCTGCCTAAGAGCATTATAGCTAATTGCCAGTGTGAGCTGGGCTCCTCTTTTGTCTCAGTTTTTCAATCTGTCTCTGGTTCAGAATCAGAATTTTCTCTTCTACAGTACTAGTAACTGGCAATTTTAATCATTGTCTGATTAATTCCAGGGTTATGACTACATTGTCAGTAGTGACCACAGTAGTTATAGTCCACAGTGAATCCAGGTTCCATCAAGGAATCTCAGCAGTTAAAAAACAAGGGCAGCTGCCAGTTATAGAAGACCACATGTGATCAGACAATTTAACCCCAAAATACATTAGTTCCTGTCATTTATATAATAACCAGACTTCTGGGGAATGGCAGGAAAAAAATCAGTCATTTTTATATACCAAACAAACTCATGCTTCATTATGATATAGCTTTCCTTTTGGCTC